>NC_022036.1:2430542-2470234 GCF_000317375.1 Microtus ochrogaster
GTCTGTCTGGCGTGGGAGAACCATGGCGACTCACTGACTCAGCTTCTTTCTCCCAGCATCCTGTTCTGTTTTCTCCGCCTACTTAAGGGCTGGCCTATGAAATGGGCCTAGGCAGTTTCTTTATTAATAAGAAATCACTCCCACATCAAGTTCTGCCAGCCATACTTACTGCCTCAGCTCCAGAACACAGTGGTTCTATGTTGCCATTAAGCAAGTTGTAACTCTCTGCTCACAAAGTCCATTTAAGTGTTCCATAGCCAGACCTCCCACAAGAGCCAGAACTGTCCATCCCAGTATAAATCAGGAATCAGTTTTTTTAAAGGGACTGCCCCTCTGCTTGGGGCCAACAAACAGCTCCTTTATTAAAATAATGCAGCTACCAAGAAGCTGCACTTGACTCCTATTTTTGTATGTAGAAGCCCTCTTTTTAAGTTTTCTTAGCCTTTATGTGGATGTATATTGCCAAATGTTAGGGCACCATTTGTAAGCAGAGGCTGTTTGTTTCTTTCCCGGTCATTCAGGACCAAATATGATATAATGTATATATATATATTTGTGAAGTAAAGAAAGGGATAAGTAATGTTATTATATTATAATCTCAATAAAAATATATCTTAAAATCCAAATAAAAATTCCAGTATTGTATGAGTGGGCATATTTTTCTTAGAAGGTCAGTATTATAGTACACAGTCTTCACACCTTGCTTAAATTGTTGATGATCTTTCTCCAAAAACTTGTACAGCACCTTTTGGCACTGTGATAAATGTATGTTATCATCAGTAATAGAGTCTTACTTTTGCTTCTATTGGGGAACCAAGAACAGTAATACTAACCTGCACTGTTTTGGAAGTCTTTAGGCACTCCCTGGTCAAGAACTAAAAAGGAGGCATTTCAGACCTGGAACTGGGGTTTGATTAAAAAAACCTATGACTTCCAGGTGGAGTGCTATCCATCCATCCATGCAATGCCCCCACCAACTCGGTAAAACAATTACAATGTATTGACTAGCTTTTTGTGAAGTAGTGGATTCTTATGTAGTTTTATTATACTTCCTTAGTTTGATTTACCCTTTCCTTTACTCCTACTTTTATTGTTATCCCCATATTCCCATTAAATTTTTCCATTATAGTTTGTCTTTTGTTTTATTGGTGCTCAGTCTGTTTCTTCATTAAATAATGAATACTTCCCTTCCACCCAAGTCTTTCATTTTCGTGTGTTATCCTGTTATCTGTGGGATCTTGTTAATTCTGTGTTATTCCTGGTTAATGTAGCCTCATATTCTATGTTTCTAGCTTTATATTTGGAATGAGATCTATTTCAGGGAACCCTTTTATATTTCAGAAAAACTAATACTCAGAATTTGCAATTTGGATGTGAGACTTGATTACCGAGTCATGTATTGCTGCCAAGTATTATTCTTATTATAAATATATGGATAATTTTATCATTCAAATATATGAAACAAGTTAATGATGACAGATTAATATAAAGTGAGAACTTTTAAAATGCCTTTTGGGGGAGCATGAGAGCTGGCTCAGCTATAATGAACAGGTACTGTTCTTGCAGAGGACTCAAGATTGATATCCAGCATCAAATGGCAGCTCACAACTATCTATAACTCAAGTTCCAGGAAATCAGTTGCTCTCTTCTGTCATTCATGGGCACCAGACCACATTTGGTGTATATGTGTGCAAACAGACATAATATTCATACACACAAAATAAAATAAGTAAGTCTAAAAATTAAGAAAATTACCTTTTGATCTTTGTTTGATCCCTTTTGCATTTGTTTCACTTTTTTTTCCAAATTTTACACAACTAGAATTAATGAAATAAAAATGCTTACTCCTTAGCTTTCAACTCTTTTGAATAAAAATTCCGCCAAATAATGAACCATTGGAATATGATATGGATGAGAGTTACAGTTATTACATATAATAAAACACATATTAAAATGTTTAGTTATGTTATTATAAGATATAGTCTGAAATTAATAAAATAATGTATCTAAAAATACAAGACATATGGCATTTTTTGGCTAGTTTGCTAACAACTAGACAACTATGTTTGTTTATAAATTTTAGTTTTGTGGATTGCTGTTTATTTATATAAATATGTACCTTCAGGCATTCTTTTATGCAAGAATATACCTTTGAGTCAGTGCCACACTTTATATTGTTACTTAAATTTTATTTTTTCTTTATGTATGTGTGTGTGCGTAGTAGCATTTCTATTGTATTTTAATAATAAAGACTGCCTAAAGATCTGAGGGTAAAACAGTCCCACTGGTCAGCCTTACTGACCAGGTTATGGTAACATACACCTTTGATCCTACTATCCATAATGACATGCACCTTAGTCCCAGTAGCCACGCTAGTTGCCATAGAACTTAGGTGGTGCACATCTTTACTGCCAGTGGTGCAAACCTTCAGGGTGCACATTTTTAATCCCACCCAGCCCTAGAGAGGATTATAGAACTGGAGAAAACAGCTCTCAACACAGTCTCCTAAGATTCCTGGAGGTAAGATCATCATTTCAGATTGAGGTCGAGGTAAGAGCCAGTGACTGGCTGTTTTGCTTTCACATCAGCAGTGTGATCCCCAATTTCTGACACTGAATTTTTATTAATTGTCCTTTGTGTGTGTGTGTGTGTGTGTGTGTGTGTGTAGTTCTTCACTGATTCTTTCAGAGTTTTCATAATTATCTTTTCTAGCTTTTCTATTTTATATGTTTTTTGCCTTTCTGGTATTTTCTAAATAGAATATATGAAACATTTTTTCATCTTCTATTGTCTTTTAAAAGTAGGACTTTATTTAGTTTTAATTATGTGTAGTTTTGTATGTCTCAATGTGGACACATCCATGTGACTACAGAGGCCACAAGAGACAAAAAGAAAGTTTCAGATTTTTGGAGCTGGACTTAGAGATGACTGTGGCATACCAAGGACTTAGCTGATAGGAACTGTACTTCTATAAAATAAGAGTACTGTTTTCCTGAAAAATAACAAGGACACTTAACTGCTGTGCTATCTCCAGTCCCCTTCTGTTGATGAGTTGGAAGTAATTAGCTCAATATAATTTGGTTCATATTTTTTCAATAAAATCTTCCTTTGTGTCCACAGATTTTAACAACGAAACTTTAACTACATATGTAACTACACACACACACACACACACACACACACACACACACACACACACTCATACTACTTATGTAGGTATACACACATGTGATATATATATATATATGTATATATATATGTATACACAATGTATATTATAGTGAGGAGGGCAGCAGGCTGCATTCTGTCTCACGGTTAGCTTTTCCTGAAATAATTACACAGAAACTGTATTCTTTTAAACACTGCTTGGCCCATATCTCCAGTCTCTTACTGGCTAACTCTCACATCTTGATTAACCTATTTCTATTAATGTGTGTAGCACCATTACCAGGAAGGATTTTAACCTGAGTCCATCTTGGAGAGGAGAGCTATAGTGTCTGCCCACTGCCTTCTTCCTCCCAGCATTCTGTTCTGTCTGCTCCGCCTAGCTAAGTTCTGTCATATCAAAGGCCAAGGCAGTTTCCTTATTAACCAATGAAAGTAACACATAGACAGAAGGCCCACCTACATCAGTATATGTATGAATAAACACAATATATGCATTGTGTATACTCACAATACATATGTGTATATGTATACACACAGCATGAATTTATATATACATATAGACACTATGTATGTACCTGTGTATATATGTATATACACATATACATTTCACAGCTTATTGTTTGCTCATGGACATTAATGTTTCCCAGAAGGCTGGGAAGTCCAAGGTAAAGATTAAAACAGATCCAGTGTCTGGAGCTAGTAAACACAACTATCTCCTCTAGTCTCAGCTCCTAGCATGTTGTAAGGCTATGGTGTCACTCTGACATCTTTGTAAATTCATTAGTCTCAATCTTGAGGATTCTACCTACAGAGCTTAATCATATCTTTGATGTCCTGTTTCCCAATCACATTCTACTTGGGGTTATTTTGCACACATTGATTCTGAAGGTCTCAAAAGTTAAGACTATGGCAATCTGTGTCCAAATTAATGTGCTCAAGTTTGTTTCTTGATATAATTCATTATGAGGTTTGATTGTATCATTTACTATCTTATACTTTAAAGGGATTATTCTCCCCACCAAAAACAAAATAAAACAAACAAACAAAAACAACAATTAAAAGAACACTAGACAGGGAGTATATCACATTACTGTGCTTAGCCTGTTTTTTACAAATTATTCTTTCCTGTGATTCACTTCCATAACCTCCTTGTGATTTAGCACCTATGGGTCCTTTTTCTGCATCTATGCCTCACCCTTTATGATTTTGGATTTGTTCCAAGAGCTATATTCCAGTCTCCAAGGAACAGATATATTTGCAAATTATTCTTACATTCCTTTCACCAACCTGAAGTGAGATCCAGGTATTTGAAAACAAGGTTTTGTTAAAAAATATGTAAAATAGGAGAGTAATAATAAGGTGCAAAAGAAGTTAACCTATGTTAGTTGTTAGGACATTTTTGTGAGATTTTAACTTTTCTCCTGACTCATGTCTCTGGTATACCCTTAATAAATCACTGAGAAACACTCTGTAACCACCCAGGGAATTTGAATAGTAAAACACACTCTCCATTAGGAAAGAAAATACTGACTTAATTAGGGATAATTGACCTTTTTAATGTACATTTTAGTGGATAAGTGAAACACATTGAAGACTTATTTATTGACACCATATGGCACTTCCTCACAGTGATATCCAAATTATGTAGAATAAGACCAATAAAGCTAAATAGTTCATCAAAGGACTTTTTTGTCTAAGATATTACTGGTTTAATTCAGGAAACTTTGGGATTCCTCACTGGATATTAAAATACTTTATATATTATCTTATTCAAAGTATTCCAATTATCTGCAAAAAATAATTGTAATAATTACCAGAAAATTTAAATATATAACCTCCATTTGGTTTTTTTTTCACCATATATTAGTTTGTTAAATAGAGTAAGGAGCAACTGTACAACTCATGTTCTGTTTTGTACTCAAGCTTCCAAAGGTAAGTGCTAAGACATCTGCTCTCAAATAAGGGATTCACATTGCAATAAAGGTCTGATTTGCAAGCAATTAAATGCCTCTATGTTGAATAGATGCAGGAACTGAATGTTTAAAAAGACCATGGGTGGCTGGTAACATGCTGAAAACTTCCATGTTTGGAATGTGGTTGCAAAGGAAAGAGGCTTCCTGGATAGAACCACAGTTACCCATCAAAGCTCAGAAGTTAACAGTGTGAGCCTACTCGATTCCCTCACAGACCACAACTCTCCAGATGATACAAACAAACAGCAGCAACACTAATATGCCTCTGTTAAAATCATGTGCTAGCCATCAGGGACATTCAAGCCTAAATACCTCTGAGATTCTGTTCTATACTTGTCAGACTGACTAGCATCAAAAACACAAGTGACAGGTCATGCTGGAGAGAATATAGAGGAGGGTGAACACTCCTTTATTGATGACGGAAGTGCAAACTTGTAGACCAACTTTGGAAATCAATATAATGGTTTCTAAGAAAACTGGGAATAAATCACCCTCAAGAGCCAGCTATATAACTCTTGGGTATATATTCAAGTGATGCCCATTCATACCACAAGGACATTTGCTCAACTACGCTTTTAGCAACTTTATTCATAATAAGCAGAACCTGGAAAAAAAACCTAGATATCCCTCAATGGAAGAATGTATGAAGAAAATGTGGTACGTTTACACACAATGGAGCATTGCTCAGCTTTTAGAAATTATGACATCATGAAATTTACATGAATGGAAATAGAAAAAAATTAATCCTGAGTTAGGTAACCCAGACCAAGAAAGATAAACATAATGTTAACTCACTCATAAATACATGTTATATGTAAAGGATAACCATGCTATAATCCACAGACTCAGAGAGGCCAGGAAACAAGGAGGGTCCGAGGTGGCATACACAGGTCTCCCTGGGAAGGAGAAATAGAAGCTATTTTGTGGATGGACTGAGGATGGGCAGGTATAGGAACATGAGGGATTAGGGGTGGTGAAGAAGAGTAATGAAAGGACATGACAAGAAAGGGGGTGCATTTCAGGGTCAGGTAGAAACTGAGTACAAAATAAAGTCCCAACAATCTCCAAAAATGACCCCAGCTATGACTCCTAGCAATTGTATCCATATAGCCTGAACTGGCCATTTCCTATGACCAGACAAGGCTTCCAGTATAGGATGTAGGAAACCTACCCAGCCACATAGCCTATAATCTACAGTCTGTCCTGCCTACAGAATATTCTGGGATAAGGGTGGCACAGAGATTATGGTCATGACCAATTAATGACTGGTCCATTGTGTGATCCATACCATCAGAGTGGGCTTACGACTGATATTGACTGGAGAGCCAGAGCCCAGAGACAGATGGCTCAGAGATCTGGGAAAGAATCAAACATGACTGGAGAAAAAAATGTCTATACAATTATACCTAACAATATTCTGCTATACTCATATATTAATGCTAGCCCACTTGTCATAGAGAAGCTTCATGCAGTAATAGAAGAAAACAAATGCAGGGAACTATAGCCAAACATTAGGTTGAGGTAAAGAAATCCTGCTGGAAGGAGAAAGGACTGCAGGAGCCATAAGTGTCAAGGACATCACAATAAAAGCCACAGAATCAACAAATCTTGTCTCATAGGGTCTCAAGAGACTGCACTGAAAACCAAAGAGGTTGCAGGGGAATCACCTAGGTCCTCTGCATTTATGTGACATTTGTGTTGCTTAGGCTTTTTGTGGACTCCTAACAATGAGAACAAGAGCTGTCTCTAATTCTTTTGCTGACTTTTGGGACCCAATTCCTCATACTGGGTTGCCTTACCCAACCTTAATACACGGGGAGGTGCTCAGTCTTACTGCAACTTGATGTGCCATACTTTGTTGATATCTATGGGAGGGCTGTGTTTTTATGAATATAAATGAAGGAGGCATGACTTGGACAGAGGGTAGAGGGGAGGTTGGGGGAAGAACTGAGAAGAAATGAGGAATGTGTAACTGTGGTCAGGATATAAAATAAATTATTTTAAAAGAAAACAATACATCTCTGTTCTTATATTCCTCCAGTTAGGCAACTGATTTTATATGTATTATTCTGGAAAGATACTTAATCCACAGGTGATTCAAGTCAACAGATTAGCGATTGGTCTACAGGATGAAAGAACTAAGAACTTAAGGACATAATTTTCTGAACATCAGCAGACTGTTCATGTAACTCAGATAGAAAACAAGCAGCATGCACTGGAGCTTCTGTCACAGAGAAGCAAGACCTCTTAGTGACCCAGGACAAAATGGGGAACTCAGAAAAGTGCTTCAGCCTAGTTTCAATGTGTTTGATGCAATATATGCTTAAACTTAATGATATTCATTATGTTTCATGGCTTATGTTCATGTAGGTACAAATGCATATTTACCCAGTTAATGAAACTTCTTTTAATTCCAGAAGCTGTATAAGCTACTATAAAACACTGTATCATTGGTATTAGTATAATTATCACAAATCATTTCACATTCTTACATATTGGGTATAGGTGTTATTATGTATTTTTTTTTATATTATAGTATCCAAAGACTATTTGTGCTGCATAGTTTGTCAAATTGTTGCAAGAGAATGTCATCTATCAGGAGAGAACCTTAATTAAGAAAAAGCCTCCATAAGTTCAGGATGTAAGCAAGCCTGTATGGTCTTTCCTTAATTAATATTAGGTTGGTGTGGGAGGGCCTCTCCTGTCATTGTTGTTTCCATTCCTAAACTGGTGCTCCTGGGGACTATAAGAAACCATGCTGAGCAAGCCATGTGGAAAAAGACAGTAAGCAGCACCCCTCAATGGCTTCTGTATCAGTTCCTGCCTCCAGGTTCCTGACCTGTTTAAAATCCTATCCTGGCTTCCTTAAATGATGAAGTTTAAGTCTAATAAACTCTTAGCTTCTCTCCTTTTGCTCTCTCCTTTCTTACATTTAGTTTTATAAGCAGGGTGACCAGAATAGAAGATTTCTGTGAAGAGGAAAGGATCAGTATTCAGTCATCACCCAGATGCAGAGGAAGCAAGATGAGAATGCCTCACTGAGAAAAGCTATCAAGCCACATGGCTAACACAGACAAGAATTATGGGTTGATTTAAGAAAGAAAAGTTTGTTAAAAAAATATTCCTAACCTACTTGCCAAACAGTGTTGTAATTAATATACTTTCTTTGTTATTTTTGGGGTTTGGATTATTGGGAAACAAAAAATGGTATCCTCTTACAAATGGTGACAATGTGGGCAACTACATCCACATAAAACCCGAGAGAGCTTTGGGAGTAATTTTAGACACAAAAGAACAGAGTTAGGAATGGCTTCTTGGTGGCGCATGCCTTTAATCCCAGCACGCGGGAGGCAGAGGCAGGCGGATCTCTGTGAGTGAAAAAAGCCTGGTCTACAGAGCTAGTTCCAGGACAGGCTCCAAAGCCACAGAGAAACCCTGTCTCGAAAAACAAAAAAAAAAAAAAGGAATGGCTTCTTGGCAGCAGCATTTTCTTGGGTGGGGTTTCTTTGCTAGAGGCAAGCAGGTCTCATTTAAAAGAAGCTTCCAGACTCAGCTTTAGTTGCAAAAGCCTTGCAGCTCTTTTAACAGGCCCCACTACCAAACTTAAGACGGTGTTTAGAATAGCTGACAGGATGCTCTTTGGTGGGGACAGGGACTTTGAAACTCCATAGAGTTGTGGCAATAAACATGGCTCCTGCCAGTACTTTTGTCATGAAACTAAACTCTCAGAAAGCTAAGGAATGGGTTGGAAAGTAGGACAGTGTGGTCCACACACATTTATTTCCAGCACTTGGAAGGCTGAGGCAGGCATATCTCTGGCGTGGGAGGACCTTCTGTCTGTTCATTTGATTGGTTAATAAATAAAGTAACTGCTTTGGACCTATAGCACAGCTATAGAGGAAGAGAGTTAGGCAGAGAAAACTAAATGGAATACTGGGAAGAAGAAGGTGGAGTCAGGGGACACCATGGAACCACTGCCACCAGAGATAGATGTGCTGGAACTTTGTAGACAGGCCACGACCTCATGGTGATATACAGATTAATAGAAATGGGTTAAATTAAGATGTAAGAGTAATCCAATAAGAAGTAAGAGTTAATAGACCAAGCAGTGATTTAATTAATACAGTGTATGTGTGGTTATTTTGGTTTGGGTGGCAAAGATGAAAAAGCAGTTCCTTGCAACAGATCTCTGTGAGTTCAAAGACAGCCTGTTCTCCAGAGTGAGTTCCAGGACAGCCAAAGAGATGCAGAGAAACCCTGCCTCAAAAAAAATTAAAAATAAAAATAAAATAGAGTTTATAATAAAGCCATGTAAAGATGTAAAATACACAGAGGGTCTGGATACTTTATGCTATTGTGTTGTCTTTGAATTGTTTGATGGTTGAGGAAGGAGCAAGAGTTGTGAAAAGGCATTTGATTATAAATGCTGCTGGATTAATCCAACATACATATTTTGAAAATGCCTTGACTTCAAAATTTATGTCAAAAGTTATGCTACTTTGGAAAAGAGATTTGCTTTTGTTTCCTCAGGATATGAAAGGTTGTGGATTCATTCTGTGTTAAGAAAAAATAAGGTTTGATTAAAAAAGACCCTCTAAAACATCTCTAATAGGAGAAGATGACGCAGATGATGCAACATTACAGTGGATCTCTGTTGGAGTTTCCTCTGAGTAGTTTCAAGACTGTTGGCTGAAATGATCAAGCCTTACAGAATGTTCAAATCAGGATTTGAACCATAATCCTAAATTTTCTTTAGTTCCCTATAAGATTAACAGCAAACCCAATCAGCAAGAAGTAGTGGAAAAAACTGTGCCCACATTCCCAAAATATGGATTATGGATGTCTGTACTGTGTTTGTTTAGCATGTAGGTTATAAATTGTTATGGAAAATAATCAAGAAAAAAGCTAAAAAAAATTAGATTAGATTAAGAGTTCTTATTCTGAAAAGAAAAAAAAAGGAAAAGTGCTGTGGAACAATGGCCTTGTACCATGTAAAGGTTTTTTCAGTTGTGTTGGTTTAATAAAACACAGATTGGCTAGTAGCCAAGAAGAAAGTATAAGTAGAGTGACAAGAATAGAAGAATTCTGGAAAGAGGAAAGGCTCAGGCTACAGTTGTCACCCAGACACAGAGGAAGCAAGATGAGAATGCTTCACTGACAAAAGGTATCAAGCCACATGGATGACACAGACAAAAATTATGGATTAATTTAAGATGTAAGAGTTAGTTATGAATATTCCCAAGCTATTGGCCAAACACTATTGTAGTTAATACAGTTTTTGTGTTATTATTCAGGTATGGGTGACCAGGATATGAACAAACAGTCTACTTACATGGTTCCATTCTTTTGACAGATAGGTTATGCTCATGCCATATGAACAAATAGTTTAAGCCACATATTTGCAATATATATGACCAATAGATGAGGCACAATATGCAATCTATCTTTTTAGTCCCAGTTCGTATAATATGATGCTTTTAGTTATATCTGCTTTCTGAACATAAAAGTTCCAATTTGCTTTCTGTCTGATAAGCATGAACATGTAAATTTCTGTGCTTTGATAGCTGAAATTCCTTTGGGTATACCTTGTTTTATATTTAGTTTTAGTTTTTAACTTTGTGAAGAAACTCTATATTGATATCTTGAGTGGCTGCACTATTTGATATTACCATTGTAAGCACAATCCCCCTACACAAACACATACATACACACACAAACACACACATTGACACAAACATACTAGCAGTGTTTATTGTTAATTGCTTTTAGTTACTAAAATGGCAGTTTGTATGAGAAAAAAGTCAACATTGATTTCATTGCTAAGGATGCTGACCATTATTTGATTATTGACCATTGTTATCTTTTGAGAGCTGATAATTTCATTTGTTAATCTGTATACTGATTGATGCAATAATTTGACCTTAACGTTTTTTAGTTCTCTGTGATTTGTAAGTATTAATTCTTTGTCATGTTTTCAAGGGCAGAGCTTTTCTCCCATTCAGAACACAGGTTCTTTACTTGGCCACTTCCTTTGCTGCATAGATGTATGTGAATTTTATAAAATCCCATTTGTCATTTGTCATTATCTTCTGAGCTACTTATCCTTTCTAAAAATGCCTTTATTATATCTACAACTTCAACTCTTTTCCAGTGTATTTTCTTTATGAGTTTCAGATGTGACATTAAAGTCTTTGATTCACTGTAAATTGGATTTGTCTGAAGATTGGGAGAATAAAATCTTGTCTCACTTTTTGTTTGGTTTCAAGTTTTTCCAGTACCATATGCTATAGAAGCTGCCTTTTATGCAAATAATTGTCCTTTTTTTCCTTTTCATTTTTGTTTTTTTGTTTGTCAGTTTGTGTATTTTTGTGTGTACACATGTATGCATGCTTGTGTATGTACATATTCACATGTGGGCATGGGATAGGGGTTAGGTAAAATGACTGTGTGCATTTACCTCTGAATCTTCTATTCTATTCCAGTGGTCATTGTTTGTTCTTTGTTTATGTTTTATGGTTTCTTGTGACAATACCATACTGTTTGTTTATATGATGCAGTAGCAAAATTTGAAATTAGTTAATGTGGTAACTCAAGTTCCACATAGCGTGCTTCTGGATCTCTGGTTTCTGCTTTCTTTTCACATAAATTTTTTGACTCTTCTTTTTGAGGTTTTCATGGTCATGAATATATTGAATCTATAGAATGTTTTTTGATAATTTCAATGTATGTTAACCAATTTTATTTCCATGTTTTAGTTGTTATTTTTCCTTCTTTTTTTAGGTTTCTCACACACATTTCCTTGAAGTTACTGTAAAATAGAGAATTTTCCTGTTTTTTTCAACATGTCTGTTATAGCTATATAAGAAAGTTAATGCTTTATGTTTATTTTGTATACTGTTACTCTGACAAAAGTGTTTATCAATCCTTCCAATTTTCTTAAACCTTCAGGACATCTTCAGTGAGATATCATATTGTTTGTAAATAGAGACAATTTCATTTCTTCCATTCATATCTGTACTCTTATTTATTTTAACTTTTATCTTATTGCTTTATCAATATGAACTCTAAATTATGCTAGATATGAATTGAAAGTTGGATACTCTTGTCACTGATGGCTATTGAAAAAATGTTTAGTTTTCCCCATTTTGTACCATGTTGAAAAATGATGAATTTCTCTCATGCTCCTACCTACCTCTACTAGCCTCTTATCTGTATCTGTTTTTATGTCTCATCAGGACTTTTTCTTCCTTTCTTTCTGCCTTTTTCTCTTGGTCTATCTTGCTTCAAAATATATCCCTACCCTCATACCCTTTATTTACATGCAGAAAATATTATAGTGGGATATGCACAAATCATTTTTGCCTTAGTCCAAGCCACTTGATTTATCAATATGTTTTCTAGATTCGTTTGCTTTTCTGAGAATTTATGATTTCAGTTTTCTTAACAGATGCATATAACTCCATTGTGTGTAAGTGTTATACTTGCCTTATCCATTCTTCTGTTGATGGGCATCTAGGGTGGTTCTATTTACTAGATATTGAGAATAATGTTTTGAGAGTCATTGGTGTTCATCATTCTTCATAGGTATAGTAAAACTTATTAGTAAATCCACTTGTAAATTGGTACCAATTTTCTGAATTGTGTTTTCGCTTCAAACTCATGGCTTAATTTATTATATTTGTTTAAGTTGCCTATATATCCTTGGCTTAAATTTTTGTGTTGCATGTATTCAGAAATGTCTCTATTTTTTCTAATTTTCTAGTTTTGAGACAAAATAAAATATATTCCAAAGTAGCCTTGACCTTATTGCATAGCCCAGAAGACCTTCCCCCACTCTATTTCTCATGTAATATTTCCATTCTAAACATACTTTTTGCTTTTCCAACTTAACTGCTTCTTTCTTTTTTTTCCTTTTTCTTACTTTAAAAAATACCAATCCAGATTCCTACTCCCTCCCCTTCTCTCATTCCCTCCACACATCCTCCTACCCCACCCCCTCCAATCCTGAGAAAGAGTAAGGCACCTTACCTTGTGGAAAGTCCAATGCCCTCCCTAATACATCTAAGCTGAGCAAGGTATAAATCCAAAGATAATAGGATACCAGAAAGCCAGTACATGCAGTAGAGTCAAATCCCAGTGGCACTGTCAGCGGCCTCTCAGTCTGCCCCAACTGTCAACCACATTCAGAAGGACTAGTTTGATCCTATGCTTGTTCACTCCCAGTCCAGTTGGAGTTGGTGAGCTCCCATTAGCTCAGACAAACAATCTCAGTGGACGAGCCCCTCATGGTCTTGACCCCTTTGTTCATATTCTCAGTCTTTCCACTCCTCAACTGGACCTTGGTAGCTCAGTCCAGTGCTCTAATGTGGGTCTCTACCTCTGTTTCCATCTCCTGCTGGATGTAGGTTCTATGGTGATATCCAGGATAATCATTAGTCTGACTACAGGGCAAGGCCATCTCAGGAACCCTCACCTCTATTACTCAGGGTCATATCTGGAGCCATCTCTGTGGATTCCTGGGAATATATCTAGAGCCAGGTTTCTTTCTAACCCCACAATGGCTGCCTCAATCAAGACATCTCATCTCCCTCCTTGCTTTCATATCTATCCTTCCACCATCTCAACTCTCCCATTCCCTCAAGTTCTCTTCAACTTATCCCCTCCTGTTTCCTTATCCATGCCTTTTTCTTTTCTCCCCTTCCTTCTACTCCCAGCCCCCTGCTCTCAAATTTGTCAGGTGATCTTGCCTGTTTCCAATTTCCAGGTGGGTCTATATATGTTTTATTTTGGTGTGGGGAGGTTTACCTTATTACTTAGCTTCTCTAAGATCATGAACTATAGGCTCAATGTTCTTTGTTTATGACTAGTATCCACTTATGAATATGTACATACCATATTCATTTTGGGGGAGTCTGGGTTACCTCACAGGATAGTATTTTCTAATTCCATCCATTTGCACAAAAATTCAAGATGTCATTTTAAAAAAAATGCATAGTACTCTAATGTGTAAATGTGCCACAGGTTCTTTATCCATTCTTTAGTTGAGGGGCATCTAGTTTTTTTCCAGATTCTGGCTATTACAAATAATACTGCTATGAACATAGTTGAACAAATACTTTTGTAGTATGATTGAACATCTTTTTGGGTATATTCCCAAGAGTGTTATTGCTGGAACCTGAGGTAGGTTGATTCCCTATTTTCTGAGAAACCACCATACTGATTTCCAAAGTAGTTGTTCAAATTTGCATGCCCACCAGCAATGTATGAGTGATCACCTTAATCTACATCATCCCTAGCATAAGCTATCATTAGTGTTTTTTATCTTAGCCATTCTGACAGGTATATAATGGTATATCAGAGTTATTTTGATTTGAATTTCCCTGATAGCTAAGGAAGTTGAACATTTCCTTAAGTATCTTTTGGTCATTTGAAATTCTTCTGTTGAGAATTCTCTGTTTAGTTCAGAGAATTTTTTAATTCTTTTTTTTTTCTTTTCTTTCTTCTTCTCCTCCCAGCCTCCCATTTCCCTCCCCCTCCTCCCACCCTTCTCCCCCTCCTCCTACCCTTCTCCCCTCCCTCTCCAGTCCAAAGAGCAGTGAGGGTGCCCTGCCCTGTGGTAAGTCTTAGGTCCTCCCCCCTCCATCCATATCTTGGAAGGTGAACATCCAAACTGGTTAGGCTCCCACAAAGCCAGCACATTAAGTAGGATCAAAACCAAAACAGAGAAAGCTCACATTGGAGACTTAACAACCCACCTTAAAGCTCTTGAAAAAAAAAGAAGCAGACGTGAACATCCAAACTGGTTAGGCTCCCACAAAGCCAGCACATTAAGTAGGATCAAAACCAAAACAGAGAAAGCTCACATTGGAGACTTAACAACCCACCTTAAAGCTCTTGAAAAAAAAGAAGCAGACTCACCTAGGAGAAGTAGAAGACTGGAAATAATCAAACTGAGGGCTGAAATCAACAAAATAGACACACAGAAAACAATCCAAAGAATCAATGAAACAAAAAGCTGGTTCCTAGAGAAAATCAACAAGATTGACAAACCCCTATCGAAGCTAATCAAACGGCAGAGAGAGAATTTGCAAATTAATAAGATCAGAAATGAAAAGGGGACATAACCACAGACACAGAGGAAATTCAGAGAATCATTAGATCTTACTACAAAAGCCTGTATGCAACAAAACTGGAAAATGTAAAGGGAATGGACATGTTTTTAGATAAATATCATATACCTGGTTAAACCAGGACCAGGTGAACAATCTAAATAGACCTGTTAGTCGCGAAGAATTAGAAGTTGTTATCAAAAACCTCCCTACCAAAAAAAGCCCAGGACTGGATGGTTTCAATGCGGAATTCTACCAGAACTTCCAAGAAGACCTAATACCTATACTCCTTAAGGTATTTCACAATATAGAATTTTTTAATTCTTAAAAAATTAAGAAAATATTCAACATCCTTAGTCATCAGAGAAATGCAAATCAAAACAACTATGTAAGAATAGCCAAGATAAAAACACTGATGACAATTTATGCTAGAGAGGTTGTGGGGAAAGGGGAACACTTCTGCACTGCAGATGGGAATGCAAGCTGGCACAAACTCTTTGGATGTCAGTGTGGCAATGTCTCAGAAAATTAGGAAACAACCTTCCTCAAGACCCAGTAATACCACTTTTGGGTATATATCCAAAGGATGCTCAATCATGCCACAAGAACATGTGTTCAACAATGTTCATAGTAGCTTTGTTCGTCATAGCCAAAGTCTGGAAACAACCTAAGGTCCCCTTGACCAAAACAAAGGATGAGGAAAATGTGATACATTTGCACAATGGAGTGCTACACAGCAGAATAAAATAACAACACCTTGAATTTTGCAGGAAAATAGAATGAGCTAGAAAACATTATTCTTAGTGATGTAACCCAGACACAGAAAGACAATTATCACATGTACTCACTCACAGGTGTTTTTTTTAAACATAAAGCAAAGAAAACCAACCTACAAAACACAATCCCAGAAAACTTAGACAACAATGAAGACACTAAGAGAGACTTACATAGATCTAATCTACATGGGAAGTAGAAAGTAGAAAAAGACAAGAAAGATCTCCTGAGTAAATTGGGAGCATGGTGACCTTGGGGGAGGCTTGAAGGGGAAGGAGAGAGGCAGTGAGGGGAGCAGAGAAAAATGTAGAGCTCAATAAAAATCAATAAAAAATTAATTCGGTTATTTAGAATTTTACTGTCTAATCTATTGTGTTCTTTATTATTTTGTGTATCAGTCCTTTGTCTAATGAGGGATTGGTGAAAATCTTTTCCCATTCAATAGGCTGCCATTTTGTCTTATTGACTTGTCCTTTGCTTTACAGAAGCTTTTCAGTTTCAGGAGGTCCCATTTATTTATTGTTGCTTTCAGTGTCTGTGCCACTGGGTTTGTATTTAGGAAGTGGTCTCCTGTGCCCATGAATTGAAGGCTACTTCGCACTTTCTCTTCTATCAGGTTCAGTGTGGTTGAATTTATATTGAGGACTTTAATCCATTTGGACTTGAGTTTTGTGTATGGCAATAAATATTTTCATTCTTCTACATGTTGACATTCAGTTATGCCAGCACCATTTGTTGAAGATGCTTTCTTTTTTCCATTGTATAATTTTAGCTTCTTTGTCAAAAATCAGGTGTTCACAGGTGTGTGGATTGATATCAGGGTCTTCAATTTCTTTCCGTTGGTCAGTCTCTCTGTTTTTATGCCAATACCAAGCTGTTTTCATTACAGTAGCTCTGAAATAGAATGTGATGACTGGGATTATAATGCCTCTGGTTGTTCCTTTATTAAACAGGATTGTTTTGGTTATCCTGGATTTTTTTGTTTTTCCATATGAAGTTAATTATTGTTTTTTCAAGATCCGTGAAGAATTGTGGTAGGATTTTGATGGGGATTGCATTGAATCTATACATTGCTGTTGGTAGGATTGCTATTTTTACTTTGTTGATCCTTCCTATCCAAGACCATGGGAGAGCTTTCCATTTTCTGGTATCTTCTTCAATTTCTTTCTTCAAAGACTTAAAGTTCTTGTCAAATAGGTCTTTTACTTCTTTGGTTAGTGTTACCCCAAGATATTTTACATTATTTGTGGCTATTGTGAAAGGTGATGTTTCTCTGATTTCCCTCTCAGTTACTTTAGAGAATCATTGACATCAACAATTACTTAACAGGGGAAAATTTCCTTCAAATGCATAAAGTCTTTGGAAATTTGAACTTTTTGTTATTGTTTAGTTGAGAAAGTGAGAAAGATTATTTATGGTACAGTAGTATACTTTAACACTCAAGTGAAAATAGAACTACTCCAGAATGCACAGGTATGGGTCAGAAGGCCAGCGGGGAGTTTTGGTTGCATTGCTTATCATATGGTGAAGTTACAGATCCACTGAGACTTAATGCCAAGAGGAGCAGAGTCTAACAACTAATACCAGCATATCAGCTTCCTACAACCCTATTTCTCCTTCTTCAACCTCCACAGCCACATGAGCTATTTTTTTTTCTTGGACCTCCTTTGCCCCATTTTTCTTTTCCTGTACTTCAGCCTACACTTGTCTTCTTTCTCCATGTGACTCTCAAGGTGTAGGAGGCTCAAGAGAGATGATACTAAGGCTGAGGTAGCATTGGGATTTTACAATGTATTTTCTGTCCCTGTGTCTAGAACAATGTAAACATTCATCAAAATTATATAAAACATTGGAAGTTACATGTGCTGAGAATGTAAAATGTCCTCGACAGTTCATTTTCTTTTATTTATTTTTCTTTTACTTATAAGATTAATAATGGAGTATTTTCATATTGAAAAAATTGTTAACAAACTAAGGGATAGACAGAATATATTTGGAAAATGCATTGTAATTATAAGACGAAGCATATCTATAGATTTAAATGGCACTATGATGTGGGAGTGTCATCTATCTGTTGCTTTCATGGGTTAATTAAAGAAACTGCTTGGCCTTTGATAAGCCAGTCCTTAGGTGGGTGGAGTAGACAGAAGAGAATGCTGGGAGAAAGAAGTCAAGGCAGGCAGCCCACCACAGCTCTTATAACAGAGTGGCACCCAGCATGGTAATGAACTCCACGTAAAACCTGATAGGGCTTAAAAAGGAGAGAGAGAGAATTTAAGACAGCTTTTTGCTGTTTGTGGGTTGCGTGCCACAAATAAATTGTCCTGACTCAGCAGCAGGAAAAACTGGCTGTTTTAAAATGCCGGCTTTCTGGGCTGTGTCACCATTGTGATCTCTGGCTCCTGAGGAAGACAGAGCTTTTGAATGGAGCATTTGGAGTAAAGTGCTATGGCTTGCTTGATGGAAATGTGGACTGCTGTGTGCCTGGAACTGTGTGTGGCTCAGGGGCACCAAATGGCTCTGAGGCAGGAGCGGCTCAACTCTGCCATGCTGAACTGTGCTGGTCTCAGTCAGGAACTACCGTAATTACTGTAATGACAGCGCAGTTAAGGTTTAGACTGGGCAGGACACAGGTGGTACCATATTACCTGTACATGGTGCAACTTAAGTTTTTAAGAAGTTCTTAACATTTTAAGAAATGCTCCTTGATAGTAAAAAAATTACAGATTCACAATAAAACAGATTCAGTCATAGAAGACCTATAAATGGATCACACTGTTGGATGAATGTATGTAGGCTTGAGAGAGAAAAGAAAAAGAATATAGAGAATAAAGTTAATGGTTTAAAAAGAAGGGTAAAGTCTTTAAAGAGACAGAGTAGAGATAGTTATAGATTAAAAGAAATAAAGAAAAATAAGCCAAATAAAAATGGAAAATTCACAGAGAGTCTGGATTATGTACATTGTGTTTTCTTTAAAATTTTTGACTATGAAGGAGCTAAGTACAGAGAGACATTACATTATATGGGCTGCCAAGCTAAACCAGAATGGATATCATAAGGCTATGACTTCAAAATTTGGGTCTAAGGATATGATGCTTTGGAGAGGGTCTTCTTTTGTTTTCACAGAGGATGAGACCCTGTAGATTGCGTCTGTCCCAATATGGTATGATAGACCATGCCCTCCTGAAAGGTTGCTGTAAACACCCTCGAAAAATTGCTTTGCTCAACTGCCAACTGAGATGAAACTAGCACACAGGTTATACCATGAAAGACCTAAATAACAGCGCCCCATTCAGCAGGAAGCAGTTTGGAGAGAAAAAAAACTGCACCCATGTTCCCAAATATGGTTTATAAATGTTCTTTTACATTTAAAGGGGGATATGATATAGATATGAATAATTTGCATTGGTGTGGATTTTAAGGTCAATTTTGTTATAGGTATATGCATTTCTGATCGTGATTAAGGTATTGTGGTTGTGTAGTTCATTTAAAAATGTAATGTATAATTAGGAATATAGGTTGTTAATAGATAATCATCAATAATAGTCAAGTTTGTAGTCATGTTAGTTAAATTCTCTAGATATATAGAGATATATTTCAATTAGATAGACATTCTTTATATCTTTCAAGACTGCAGAACATGGCATTTAAGATGTTTTAATAACTTACGATTTCTCATGACAATGAGACACATCTCCTCCTGGCAGCACCAATCTACTTCAAGAGAAAGATGGGCATTGAAGAGGCTCTGTATGGAGTTTGATAGCCGTTTGGGCAAGAAACTGCTCTTGCCTGGACTGTTGCATAAACTGGACACAACCCACAGAAAGAGGACTGCTGAACTTGCCTAAAGATGAGATGGTCTTTCAGGGTCCCTGCTTCATGAAAGGGTCTGCGAGACATTCTGCAGGACACAGCAGAAAGTGACTAACTGTCTTTGAAATTTCCTGCTTCATGGAAATATCTCTGGATACTATGGGCCTGTAGGCCAAAGATGAATGCCCCAACGGTACAGAGGAACTTTGGGTGACTGTCCAGGCAGCGAGATGTCTCTGTCATTTCTAGAGTTTTCTTATTTCTTGCTTACTTAGGTAGCACTATATCCTTCTGGAGTCTTTGATGGAGTTGAAGAATGGATAGTTATAGTTTTCCTTAGTTGTGATAAAAGATAAAGTAGATATAAATATTGTAACTGTAATCCTTACTTGATAACTGTTTTGTTATATGTAATTTTACTATGTTAAAGTGAAAGCCTTCTTTTTTGTTTAAACAGAAAAAGGGGAAACGATGTGGGAGTGTCATCTATCCGTTGTTTTCATTGGTTAATTAATCAAGAAACTGCTTGGCCTTTGATAGGCCAGCACTTACATGGGTGGAGTAGACAGAACAGAATGCTGAGCGAAAGAAGCCGAGCCAGGCAGTCGCCATGATTCTCCCACTCACAGACGCAGGTTAAGATCTTTCCTGGTAAGCCACACCTTGTGGGGCTACACAGATAGTTAGAAATGGGTTAGATCAATATGTAAGAGCTAGCCAATAAGAGGCTGGAACTAATGGGCCAGGCAGTGTTTAAAAGAATACAGTTTCCATGTATTTATTTTGGGTAAAGCTAGCCGTGCGGAGCTGGGTGGGAATGCAGCCCACTGCAGCTCTTACAACAGCACTAAGCCTATGTATAAAGTTTAATAGTTTTGATATAGCTATATATGCATATTCATATATTCTCATAATTACAATTTATGAGAAAAGCAACAATGAATCTGAAAGAAAGGATGAGCTATATGGGAGGACTTGGAAGCAGGAGTGGGAAAAGAGAAATGATAAAATTATAGTCTCAAAAACAGAAGAAAAATAATTATTTTATATGAACATGTAACAAACCAAATAGACTAAAAACATTATAATAGTTTCAGCATAGAAGATGGGAAACAAAATTCGCTCCTTCTTTATTTTAAGCATGTATGTTTATGAATATAAGTGTATTGTGTATATCAAACATCCTTGTAAATTTCATCCCATATTTTCTTCCATGATAATTATTCTCTCTGAGAAGTAGTCTCCATTGTAATTTGATAAAATCCAAAATCATCTGCAAGCAGAAGCAGCTCCTTAAGTCATGAGTTTACTGTCACAGCACACTACATTTTTAACTGTGACTGGAAACATACATTCTTCCTCAGATGCTTTAGCCAAAATATTTCATCACAGCAACAGAAAAAAAAATCAGGACACTCATAAGTAAAGGAAATTTATGGTGTATCAAAGGGTAAAGTTGAAATAGATTTTTTCAAATTATATTAGAAATGTGAATTAAAAAGTAAGTGCTGTATGTTCTCTCAATGTGCATTAATGTTAGGTTTGTCCCTTACATGGCCTTTTAATATTCCAACAATCATTACTGAGACATCATGCTATGGTATTCATTTTACAGAAGGTGAAAGTATTTCCTTCTTTTTTAATTGATGACAGCATCAAACTCATGTTCTTTATTAAGAGTTTTGCATTCATGTCTGTTAAGAACAGTAATAGCTTTCTGTTTACGATGCCCAAAGTTAGAACCGGATACTCGATGAACCTACTGTACAGATAACCTGTGTCAATGTCTGACAAGACCACTTATCAAGTTTTGATTACTATAATATTCTTTAAATGTATTCAAACATCAGTGCATGTTGAGTTAATGATAAACATTGAGGCCTCAAGTAAGCCTTTTACAAGGTGTGTATTTCTAAAACCTACTCTTCTAGAGGTATGATCTTCAGAAAAATGTACTATTTAAAATGTAGTATGTGACTCTTCCTTCGATTTTGATCTCTGTGCAGAATGGGGCCTTAGATCATTCATGTGTGTTTCTGCCAAACCCATGGATTAAGTCTTTATTGTGAACACAACTGCCTAGGCTCAGTCTCCAAGACAGATCTAATGCCATATGCACATACATAACCATCACCAATTCTTTCACTAAAGAATGCTAAATGCCAAGAATTTGTATGATTATCTTTGATGAGAAGCAAGGTCTTAGGTTTTCTAAGCATAATCATCAATATCAAATATAAACATATATTGTGTTAATTATATTGATTTTATCAATATAATTATATTATGTAGACTATACATTGTCTTGTTGGAACAGAATGAATCATTGCAGGTGATTTCATCCCTGTTGTGATGAACCCACTACTTGTAGACAAGGTTTCCAGAGTAAACAATATTCTAGAGGAAGAATGTATAAAGAAACAGTTATTATGATGTAGAGTTCAGGCCTGAAATTATATAGAGAAATGATACAAATCCTGTATTTACTATACCTTTATGCTTTCCCTAATAATACTGTGGAGAAACAAAGCACAGTGGTAAGTGAGAATATCATTGTAGGAGAAATCAGAGAACTGGATATTGAGGTACTAAGTTAGCTAGCACATGAAACAAAATCATTTTGGGAATTTTCTGTGAGGTCACAATACACTTCTTTTATAGGAGAGGGCTACAGTAATTAACATATTGCAGTTATCGACAGAGGGATAGATGAAATAGCTCAAAGTAATAGACTAGAAAACCCAGAGATGGACTTACAAATATACTGCCAATTTTAATCTTAGATAGTAACATCATAAACATGGCCAATTAATTTTAATTTTAACTAGGGGAATGAACAAAATCAGTGGTAAATGAAAATTCTTCTCAATAAACGCTGTCACAATTGGATGATATGAAGAATAAAGTCAAATGCCTAATTGATAGAAACAAACATACAAGAATCCTAGAGAAAAGATGTTGACCTATGCAAAAATTTTGGTGTGTGCCATAAGTCTTTGATTTGGGTATAATTGCAAGCTATTCTTCCATCTCTCAGATCTTATGTTGGCACTAAATGTCTAGTTTCCCAAGTGTGCACTTATTTGGAAACCGAGTATCTTAATGCACCCATAACATACACACACAGAGAGAGAGAGAGAGAGAGAGAGAGAGAGAGAGAGAGAGAGAGAGAGAGAGAGAGAGGAGAGAAAGAGAGAGAGTGATGCATAGATGGAGACAGACTGACTGACGTAGACAGAGACAGTGTGAGTGTGTTTGTGAGAGAGAATATTAGGCAATACTAGAATAATTGACAATTATTAAGAAGGATAGGTGTATGATAGACATCAAAAATTACAAACCAACTATAAAACACTAGAACATTTTTGAACATTATTTTCATGAAATTCATTGCAGGCACAATGCATAATCCAGTGACTTTACTTCTAGAAATTTACAAAATACATGTCCAAAAGAAGAAATACTATGAAAATCATATCAATTTTGAAACATTAAAGCAGTGTATCCATCCATAGGAATATGGGCATGCCACATAATTCTAATTTTTTTTCTTTTGTTACTATGAAAAACAGCAACAGCAACACAGGAGGCTTACTTTATTTTATAGTTTGTAGTTCATTACTGAAGGAAGTGAGTGTAAAAGCTTGAAGCAGAAACTATAAAGGAATGCTGCTATCCATCTCTGTCAGCTGCCTTTCTTACACAGCGTGTGCCCAGCCTGCCTGGGAACGACTCTGACCACAGTGAACTAAGCCTATCCACAGCAATTATTAATAAAGAAAATGCCTTGCAGAAGTAACCTCCAGCCAATTTGCTCCAGGTCTTTTCTCAGATGAAGTTTACCCTCCCAGGTGATTTTCACTAGGGTCAAGTAACAGCTGATATCTGTGACGCACCATGACACAGAGGAACTCTGTTATAACAAAATTACACTAATATTGGCACATTAATTTTCAAATTGTAACAGGCATATTGCTATAAGAAATTTCAAAGGCCAAAAGAAATAGAATTCATAGTATATGACTCTACCTATAGATGGTGTACAATAATAAAGACAATATACTAACAACAGAGAATTCAGTAGTTGGTAACACTCTAGTGATAGAACCAGTCATATAGCAGAAGCAGACAGGGGTAAAATATGTACTCATAATGATGGAGAATGACATAAAATAAACAGCAGATTAAATGGAATAACTGAAATTAAAATGACAATTTTAAAAAGCAATACCTTAGATCTATAAATGTGGAGTTTACCATTTCAAATATGAGACTTTGATTTTTAAGCCATGTTGGTAGGTTAAAGAACTGTGGGTACTTTTAAAGTTGGATAAACACATTTTGCTTTACGATATGGCTGAGTCTATGGGGACCAGGGAGTAAAATGTGCTGGTTTGAGTAAGAAATAGCCCTCCGAAATTTGGGGAAGAGAATATTATGTCTACAATGGCACAGTTTGGGAAGCTTACAGGTGTGGCCTTGTAGGAAGAAGTACTTCAATAGAGGTATGCTTTGAGAGTTAATTGCTTATTGCCATTTACAGTTCACTTTCTCCACTTTGTGTATGTGTTGAAGACAGAAACTCTCAGCTTACTGCTCCAATCAAGATGGCTACAGCTGCCATAATTCCTTGCTGTAACATGATGGACATTTATCCTCTGCAATGATATGCTCAAATAAGTCCTTCTTTCTACAAGATGCCTTGGTCATGGTACTTTTATCACAGCAATAAATATGTAAGTAATACGTAAGTACACATATGTCTAGGTACACAACTATATTTTTATCTATATGCATCCATCTATTTTTAATTTCCTGATGTATTTTGCCTTTGAGTTAAACACTACATGAAGTATTTCAGTGAATATGGCTAAGTTAACTAATTTAAATACTTTGCACATGTGAAATTTTAATCATGTGATTTACTGAAAACTTTAGAGGCATTCGCTTCCAAGTAGGCATCAGTACTTGAGCGGCAGAGGTGAGGCAGAGGCAGTCGGATCTCAGTTTATGGCCAGCCTGGTCTACAGAGTTCCTTTCCTGACTTCCAGGAAAGCCAACAGTACTCAGGGAAACAATGCCTTAAAAAGAAATTGTTTCCCAAGACATTGTGGAAATGTTTGGCTTTGTTTATAAGACTATGCTAATTTAGTGTAAATGACCAATGACAGTATAATTGGTGCAGTTGCTAGCATTTGATTTTAGTTTTCTTGTACATACATGATGAGAATTTATAGACTTAGATGATCCAAAACATACTGAATATAAATTTTAAATAAATTTTGGTACCAAACCCATGTTCGAGGATCACAGAGGGCTTCAGTAGGCACGTGTTTGTAAAAGGTCATTTGTATTTGTCAAGGCCAAGACACCTGTTTCTACTTAAATGACTTAAAATGATATGAGAAGGTAAATTCAGCCATCTTCCATGAACTTTTTTAATGACTTCCGGGTGTTAAAAGAAAATGACATTGCATTTTATCAAGAGGAAGCTTTGCTATACTAAATTTTTCCATTTATAGAAGTTTTGTATGAATTTGGTATTTAACTTTTCCATGTCTCTGTTGTAAGACATTTTGATAACTTGAAAATCATCCATACTTTCTTGTAATATTTTATGAAACTTATATGCTTATGTATTTTATGAATGAAATTCTGTCTTGAGTAGTTTCAGTGATTCCACTTTGACTCAAATTCTTGCATCAATCCTTATTTCAAAGTTTGTTAGGTTTATAATGCAAACTAGAAACTCCATATAAAAATAAATTGTTTTCTTGTTGTATTTTGTGTTGGATATATCATTAATGGATACAAAAATTAATAAACAAAATTACGTAAAGGTACTTAAAACTGCAAAGTTTAAATTGTTCATCTAAACACAGAGCTGAGAAAGAGAATGACTGTTGTGAAGAGCCCTTTTCTTTTCAGCGTATTAGTTCATTCTGCATACTGCATTGCTGTATTGCCTTCAGTTCAAAGATGAATAGCATTTATGCACAAAAAAATCAATGGTTTTAGTTTTACCTCATAGTCCTATCTTGTATTAAAGATAAGATGCCAGTTTTGTAAGATAGAAATATTGCCTTACATAAGTTTTTTGAGTAAAGGTAGGATGCATGCCCATAAATAAATTTTCAAAAACAACCAAAAGAGTTTAAAGACAGGGTCTTTCTATTTTGATTTTAAATTTAAGTCTTAAGTGCCTACACTGGAATGAGTCTTATGAATCTTATGCTAGGTCTTCAAGTATGCATGTAGGCTGGGGTATGATATTCATTAGAGATTGAAAGTTAAATGAAGAGAGTATGTCAGACAAGATACATAGGAAAATATTGTACTCATGTGAAGGAGAGTCAAA
Organism: Microtus ochrogaster; assembly: GCF_000317375.1. Taxonomy (NCBI): domain Eukaryota; kingdom Metazoa; phylum Chordata; class Mammalia; order Rodentia; family Cricetidae; genus Microtus; species Microtus ochrogaster. The sequence continues at coordinate 2,456,741 of NC_022036.1, forward strand.
TGGTTCCTTAGTGTCAATCAAATTTTCCCCAAAGACACTAACTGTCAGTCACAATGTATATATATTTCTCTTTGTTTTTTCCAAGGATTTAAATTAACACAGTTGGTGGTAATCCTTCATAAGAGATAGGTAGAGGATCTGGAAGCATATGCACCATTTCAGTAAAAACAGCACAAGCATAATATCTTCAAATTTCTCACATGCTTTGTACTGATGACATCTTTGAAATCCATATTCTATAAATAAGACAATTTATGAAAGATTATATTATACATTATATATATATATATGAATATAGAATTTGTTGACAAAACAACAAATTTATTGCCTTAAATGGGACAATAAGACAGTTTGTTATTTAGCCAATTGTGAATGATTATAGTCCAGATATATAGGTTTTGGTTTCTCCAAGTCCTTCTGCCAATATCAAGTCATCTTTATAATGTTTATATAGCAGCAGATCAGAGAAAACCATAGCTCAAAGCACTTTTGATACATCAATGGAACCATGAAGTGGTAGCTAGAGCAGAGTAGAGGAATCTTAGTTATCAGCTACAGATGCTATCTGATGATTGTTAGCCTTTTGGTAGTGGGAAATTGAGGTTTTAAAGTAAATGCATTTCTAAATGGTTTTTAATTACATTTGGAATGTTAGGTCAAACACAGGGTTGAGAAAAGAATGACTATTTAGTGGAATAAAGATAGGCAAAGATAAATTGTAATTAGTCTCTGGACATACAATAGTCTTCACAGTCACTGAAATTTTATTGGTCTGTCAGTTTTCACAAACATATTTGCTTTCCAGGAGTTCATTTTCTCTTTCTTTCTTCCTTCCTTTCTTTCTTTCTTTGTTTCTTTGTTTCTTTGTTTCTTTCTTTCTTTCTTTCTTTCTTTCTTTCTTCCTTCCTTCCTTCCTTCCTTCCTTTCTTTCTTTCTTTCTTTCTTTCTTTCATTTCTAGCACAGGGCTTTTCATTTGTTAGTCTGTATTGTCTAAGAGTGGCATTACTGTCTAGTTACAAAGTATTTAATATATATGTACATATAAATACATATATATGCATATATGTATATATACAATAACCATTACTTTCTATCTAACATTTCCTAAAGTTCATATATGATGTCTTTCACATGCCATTTCAATTTTGTATTGTATATTTGATTCTTTATATTTTTATTTAATTTAATACTGTTTAATTTTGTGTACTAACCCCAGTTTTTCCTCCTTTTCTCCTGCTGCACCCCTATCTCCTCAAATCTCATTCCCCGTCCTTGCCTCAGAATATGTAAGGCCAACCTTTTAAAGTCCATAAAGTCTGGTATACTAAGTTGAGGCAGGACCAAGCCCATCTTCCTTATAGCTAGGCTCAGCAAAGTATTCCACAACTGGGGATGGGTTCCAACAAGGTAGTTCATGTACCCAGGATAACTGCCATCTACATTCAGAGGGCCTAGTTGGGTCCCATGAAAGCTGTGGGATAATGCTCTTGCACCCTGTAAACTTTTGACACTTGTACTTGCTTAATAAAACATCGATTGGCCAGTAGCCATGTAGTATAGAAGAGACAGCTAGACTAAGAGAATTCTGGGAAGAAGAAGGCAGAGTGCTGTAGGATAATGCCCTTGTAGCCTCTAAAGTTTTGTTACTCATATTGGTTTAATAAAATTCTGATTGGCTAGTAGCCAGACAGGAAGTATAGGTGGGGTGACCAGACTAGGAGAATTCTGGGAAAAAGAAAGGCTCAGTTTACAGTCACCACCCAGATGCACAGGAATCAATATGAGAATGTCTCACTGAGGAAAGTTACCAAACCACATGTCTAAACATAGAAAAAAATTATGTGTTATTTTAAGTTGTAAGAGCTAGTTAATAAGCCTCAGCTAATAGACTACACTGTAATTAATGCAAGCATTTATGCGTTTCTTTGGGACTGAATGGCTGCAGGATTGGGCAGGACAGAAACTTCTGTCTACAAATACACCCAGACATTAGGCAAGAATTTTCACTTAAATCTGAGAAAGTTTAAAAAAAGAACAAGAATTCTAAACAGACAAAAGAACAGAGTCAGCAAGGCTTCTGGGAAGCAATATTGCCTCAGTTGGGCTCTGTTTGCTAGAGGCAACAGAGCATGATTCCTTTAAGAGTAGCTTCCTGACTCCGCATTAAAATAAAAACAATGCAGTTTTTTTAAGAGGCCCTGACACCAAACATTTAAATGATGTTAATGAGCATCCTGGCTGCATGTTTCTTGATTGTACCATGGATCTAGAAACACCACAAAGTTGTAGTAAAAGGTATGGACCCTGCCAGTACCTCCACCATGAAGCTAGACTCTCAGGAAGCCAAAGCATGAGGCAGATCCAGCCGCCAAGCTGAAGTTTTAATCCTAGCCTATTTCTTTTTTTTTTCTTTTTTCTTTTTCTTTTTTTTTAAATTTATTTATTTATTAAGGATTTCTGCCTCCTCCCCACCACCGTCTCCCATTTCCCTCCCCCTCCCCTGATCAAGTCCCTCTCCCTCATCTGCTTGAAGAGCAATCAGGGTTCCCTGACCTGTGGGAAGTCCAAGGACCGCCCACCTCCATCCAGGTTTAGTAAGTTGAGCATCCAAACTGCCTAGGCTCCCCCAAAGCCAGTATGTGCAGTAGGATCAAAAACCCATTGCCATTGTTCTTGAGTTCTCAGTAGTCCTCATTGTCTGCTATGTAAGTCCGGTTTTATCCCATACTTTTTCAGACCCAGGCTAGCTGGTCTTGGTGAATTCCCGAAAGATCATCCCCATTGTCTCAGTGTGTGGAAATAGAAAACACTATCCTGAGTGAGGTAAGCCAGACCCAAAAAGAGGAACATGGGATGTACTCACTCATATTTGGTTTCTAGCCATAAATAAAGGACAGTGAGCTTATAATTCACGATCCTAGAGAAGCTAAATTAGAAGGTGAATCCAAAGACAAACATATAGGCATCCTCCTGAATATTAACCTTCATCAGGCGATGAAAGGAGACAGAGACCCACATTGGAGCACCGGACAGAAATCTCAAGGTCCAAATCAGGAGCAGAAGGAGGGGGAGCACGAGCAAGGAACTCAGGATCGCGAGGGGTACATCCTACCCTATTTCTTAGCGATTTAAAGATTCTTGTGATCAGAAAAAGATGAAGATAAACAACAAAGACAGATTGAGATAGAAACAAAAACCTGCAAATGGTTACAGTGTTTTTAAAAATATAAGTATGCATGGGAGAGAAAAGAAAAAGGATAGGCCGGGCGGTGGTGGCGCACGCCTTGAATCCCAGCACTGGGAGGCAGAGGCAGGCGGATCTCTGTGAGTTCGAGACCAGCCTGGTCTACAGAGCTAGTTCCAGGACAGGCTCCAAAGTCACAGAGAAACCCTGTCTCGAAAAACCAAAAAAAAAAAAAAAAAAAAAAAAAAAGGATAGAGAAAGTCCTTTAAAAAAGAAATTATAGTTGGGTGTGGTGGCACAGGCCTTTAAGCCCAGCACTTGAGAGGCAGAGGCAGAGACAGGTGAATTTCTGTGAGTTTGAAGCCCAGGTGTGATGATGCACGCCTTTAATACCTTCACTTGGGAGGCAGAGTTAGGCAGGTCTCTATAAGTTCAAGGCCAGTCTAGTCTACAGACTGAGATCCAGGACAGACAAAGTTACATAGAGAAACTCTGTCTCAGGAAACAATAAATAAATAAACAAATAAATAAATAAAGTGCAAATAATAAAGTCACATAAAGATGCAAAATACACAGAGAATCTGTATGTTATATGATATTGTACTCTTTTTGAATTGTTTGACTGCTGATCAATAGCTGCTAAAGAAATATTTGATTATAAATGCTGCAGGATAAATCCAACCTATATACTTTGAAAATGCCTTGACTTAAAATTTAAGTCAAAATATATTACTTTGGAGAAGAGTTTTTGATTTTTTTTCCATAGGAAATGAGAGGAGGTGGATTCATTCTGAATTAAAAAAAAAATAAGGTTTTGCTGGGCGGTGGTGGCACATGCCTTTAACCCCAGCACTTGGGAGGCAGAAGCAGGCGGATCTCTGGGAGTTCGAGGCCAGCCTGGTCTAGAAGAGTTAGTTCCGGGATGGGCACCAAAGCTACAATGAAACCCTGTCTCGAAAAACCAAAAAAAAAAAAAAAATAAGGTTTGATCAAGGAAAACTTCATGAAAAATCTCTTCAATGGAAATAGAAGACTCAGATGAGCCAACATTTCAGAGCATCTCTGTTAGAATTTCCACTGAGTTTTTCATCCAGAATAGCCTCAAGACTGCTGGCTGAGATGATTTAGGTTCACAGAATACTACAGTTGGGACTTGACCATAATCCTAAATTTTCTTTTGGTCCCCTAAGAGTATCAGCATGCCCAATCAGCAGGAAGTAGCCCAGAAAACTATGTCCACATGTCAATTACAATCCATGTGTAATCCACATGGATTACAGATATTTGTCTTTGTTTAGTGTATCGGATACAAGTTGTTATTGATAGTGGTCAGGAAAAAAGCTAAACAAATAAGATTAGATTTAGAGTTTTGTTTTGAAAAGAACAAAAGGGAAATGCTCTTGTACCCTGTAAAGTTTTGTCACTCATACCAGCTTAGTAAAATGTTGATTTGCCAGTAGACAGGCAGGAAACATAGGTGGGGCAACCAGAGTCTGAGAATTCTTGGAAGAGTGAGGCAGAGGGACACAGTCACCAGCCAGATGCAGAGGAAGCAAAATGAGAATGCTTCACTAAGAAAAGGTACCAAGCCATGTAACCAAACATAGACAAGAATTATGGGTTAATTTAAATTGTGATAGTCAATAATAGGCTTGAGCTAGTAGGCCAAATAGTTTACAGTTATTATGAACCTCTGTGTGTTTGTTTTGGACTGAATGACTGAGGGACGAGAAGAGACAGAAATTTTCATTTATACATTCAGGTTCCCAGCTGTCACTCCAGAGTATATAAATTCCTACTATCTTTGGTCAGTTGTCTCTGTGTCTTTCCCATTCTTGAACTAGAAACCTGGCCCCTGCTCATATGATCCCTGCTTCCTTTCTTCAATTAATCTCCAGAACTCAGCAAAATATTGGTTGTGGATCACTGCATATACTTCCACCAGTTACTGGATACAGGTTCTAAGATAACAATTAACATAATCACTAATCAGATTATAGAGTAAAGCCAGTTCAGGCATCCTCTCCACGATTGCTAAGAGTCTTAGCTGAAGTCATATTTGTGGATTACTGGGAATTTCCCTAGAAAGTGGTTTGTCCTTAACCAAGAAATGGCTCCCTCTATCAGGATATCTCTTTCTTTGTTCCCACTCTCTGTCCCTGTCCCAACCTGGATATTTTACATCCTCAAGTTTCCATCCCCCCATTTCCTCTCTTCTATTTCCCGTCCCAGTTTATCCAGGAGATTTGCACTATTTCCTTTTCCTGGGGCCCTCCATGCATATACCTCTTAGGTTCTTCCTTTTTACCTAGTTTTCTTCTGGGAATGTGGATTGTAGCTTAGTTACTTTTTGCCTTACATCTAATATCTTCTTTGGAGTAAGGTCATACTGTGCTTGACTTTCTGGGTCTGGGTTATCTCACGCAGGATGGGTTTTTCTAGTTCCATTCATTTGCCTGAAAATTTCAAGATGTCATTTTTCTTTTCTTTACAACCTCACAGCACATTTAATCTCTAAAATGTAAGAACTATTCACAACATATACAAAGTAGCTATCATTCAGTATATTAATAAAGAAATATAGTTTATCCCTCAGTCTTCACCTTTTCTAGGGTATAGGTTCCTTAAAGCAAACAAACAGATGAGTAGACCAGCAACAAAGTACAGAATTCATAGTTGTTCCCATTTTACCATGAGAAAACATTAAGTGGCAAGTAGGAGTGCATGATCCCTTTTGAAGATTTCAGGAAAGAGTCATTCACTGTGACCTGTGACTGAAGAAGATAGCTGAGCTGGAGATAAAAGTGTAGAGCAAAACTCACTTGAAGATGGAAGACCAGGCAAGGTGGATATAGGAAGCAAATTATTATGAGATATTATTGTGTTATATAGCTCAGTAGTACTCCATTGTGTAAATGTACCACATTTTCTCATCCATTTCTCAGTTCAGGGGTATCTAGGTTGTATCCAGATTCTAGCTATTACAAATAATGCTGTTATGGTATAGGTGTGCAAATGTCTTTGTGGTATGATTGTGCATCCTTTGGGTATATGCCCAGCTGTGGTATTGCTGGTCTTGAGGTATACTGATTCCCAAATTGAAACCACTAAACTGATTTCTAAAGTTGTTATACAAGTTTGTACTCCAACAAGCAGTGGATAAATGTTCTACTGGCTCAACAACCTTTCCACCATAATGTGCCATCAGTATTTTGTTTTTGTTTTTGTTTTTTGGTCCTAGACATTCTGACAGGTGTAAGATGGTATTTCAGAGTCATTTTGATTTGCATTTCCCTAATAAAAAAAGATATTCAGCATTTCCTTAAGTGTTTTTGGACATTTGAGATTCTTCTCTTTATAATTTTCTGTTTAGTTCTGCAGAACTTCTCATTTTAGGAGCATTTATTACTTGTTACTCTCAGTGTCTGTGCTACTGGTGTTATGTTTCAGAAGTTGTCTCCTGTGATCATGCATTCAAGGTTATTTTCCACATTCTATTTTATCAGGTTCAGTGTAACTGAATTTATGTTGAGGTCTTTGATCCATTTGGACTTGAGTGTTGTGTATGGGGATAGATATGGATCTATTTTCATTCTTCTACATGTCAACTTTTAATTATGCCAGCACCATTTTGTGAATATGCTTTTATTTTTTCATTGTACAATTTTGGCTAATTGGTCAACAATCAGGAGTTCATAGTTTTATAGATTAATAAAAGGATTGTCAATTCAATTCCCTTGGTCCACAAGTCTGTTTCTATACAAACACCAAACTTTTTATTTCTATAGTTCTTTTACTGAGCTTTAAGTCAGGAGTAATGATACTGCTGGAAATTCCTTTATTGTACAGGATTGTTTGGATATCCTTGGTTTTTTGTTTTTCCATATGAAGTTGAGTATTGTTCTTTCAACTTCTGTGAAGAATTTTATTGTGATTTTTCAGAGAAATATCACCTTTCACACTAGCCACAACTAACATAAAGTATCTTATAGTAACTCTAACCAAGCAAGTAAAAGACATTTATGTCATGAACTTTAAAACTTTGAAGAAAGAAACTGAAAAACACACCAAAAAATGGAAAGATCTACCATGCTCTTGGGTAGATAGAATTAACATAGTAAAAATGGCAATGTCACAAAAAGTAATCTACAGATTCAATGCAATACCCATTAAAAGCTCAGGAAAAATATTTACAGACCTCAGCAGAACAATACTCAACTTCATATGGAAAAGCAAAAATCCCAGAATAGCAAAAACAATCCTGTACAATAAAGGAACTTCTGGAGGCATCACCATCCCTGACTTCAAACTCTACTACAGAGTCACAGTACAGAAAACAACATGGTATTGGCATAAAAACAGACAGGAAGACTAATGGAACCAAATCAAATACCCAGATATCAGTCCACACAACTACAAATACCTAATTTTTGACAAAGAAGCTAAAAATATAAAATGAAAAAAGAATGTATATTCAACAAATAGTACTGGCATAATTGGATATAAACATGTAGAAAAATGAAAATAGATCCATATTTATCACCATGCACAAAACTCAAGTCAAATTGGCTCAAAGACCTCAACATAAAACCAACCACACTGAACCTCATAGAAGATAAAGTGGGAAATACACTTGAGTGCATTTACACAGGAGACCACTTCCTAAATATAACCCCAACAGCACAGATACTGAGAATAACAATTAATAAATTTGATCTCCTGAAACCAAGAAGCTTCTGTAAAGCAAAAGGCATGTCAACAAGACAAAACAGCAGACTACATAATAGGATAATATCTTTATCAACCCCACATGGCACAGAAGGTTGATCTCCAAAATGCACAATGAACTGAAGAAATTTGTCATCAAAAGAACAAATAATCCAATTTTAAAAAATCGAATAAAGACCTTAACAGATAATGCTTAGCAGATAAATCTTAAATGGCTGAAAGACACCTATGGAAGTGCTCAATATCCTTAACCATCAGAGGAATGCAAATCAAACAACTCTTAGATTCCATCTTACACCTGTAAGAATGACCAAGATCAAAAACACTGATGACAGCTTATGCTGGAGGGGATGGGGAGTGAAGGAAACTCTCCTCCATTGCTGCTGGGAGTGCAAACTGTTCTAATAAGAGTGGCGGTCTATGTTCCTGGCACCTGGCCACCCACACGGCTAGCTTTATACTTGAAATTATTACACGGAAACTGTATTCTTTTAAACACTGCCTAGCCCATTAATTCCAGCCTCTTATTCGCTAGCTCTTACATATTGATCTAACCCATTTCTAATAATCTGTGTAGCCCACAAGGAGGCTTACCAGGGAAGATCTTAACCTGCGGCTGTGTTGGGTGGGAGAATCATGGCGACTGCCTGCCTCTTTCTCCCAGCATTCTGTTCTGTTTACTCCACCTACCTAATTTTCTGTTCTATTAAAGGCCAAGCAGTTTCTTTATTAATTAACCAATGAAAGCAACAGATAGACAAATGACCCACCTCCATCAGCAAACTTGTAGAACTGCTTTCTAAATCAGTATGGCTATTTCTCAGAAAATTAGGAAACAACTTACCTCAGGACTCAGCAATAATATTTTTGCATATACACTCAAAGGATGATCAATCATACCAAAAAAACATGTATTCAACTATGTTCATATCAGCATTATTTGTCATAGCCAGAATATGGAAACAACCTATATGCTCCTCAACCAAAGAATGGATAAAGAAGATGTGGAACATTTACACAATGGAGTACTACACAGCAGAAAAAAAAACTATATCTTGAATTTTGCAGGCAAATGGATGGATCTAGAAAACATCAATCATATTGAGTAACGTAATCCAAACCCAGAAAGACAAATATAATATATATTCAATCATTAGTTGTTTTTAGAAATTAAACAAAAAAAATCAGCCTACAATTCTCAATCCCAGAGTACCCATACAACAAAGAGGACCCTAAGAGAGGCATACATAGATCTAATCTACATGGGAAGTAGGAAAAGACAAGATCTACTGAGTAAATTGGGAGCATGGGGATCATGCGAGAGGACAGAAGGGGAGGGGATGATGTAGGAGGATTATCTGTCTATGTGTCACTTTCATTTGTTAATAAAGAAACTGCCTTGGCCTTTAATAGGCCAGCCCTTAGGTGGGTGGGGTAGACACAACAGAATGCTGGGAAGAAGGGAAGTGAGTTAGATGCCATGATTCTTCGACCCAAGATGGATGTAGGCTAGAATCTTTCCCGGTAAGCCACCACCTCATGGTGATACACAGATGAATAGAAATGGGTTAATCAAGATGTGAGAGTTAGCCAATAAGAGGCTACAGATAAAGGCAGTGTTTAAAAGAATACAGTTTCCATGTAATTATTTTGGGTAAAGTTAGCTGGTGGCCGGGAGCCAGGTGGTGGGAAGCAGCCCGCAGTTCCTTCTACAAGGGGGAAGAAAAGAGGGGAGCAAAGAATAATATATAGCTCAAAAAAAATAAAAAGAATTGTATTGGGATTTTGGCAGAAATTATATTGTATTTTTGTAAGTTTGCCATTTTTACTATGTTGATCATTCCTATCTAAGAGCATGGAGGGGTCTTTCAATTTTTGATATTCCCTTCAGTTTCCTTCTTTAAAGACCTAAAGTTCTTGTCATACAGAACTTGTTTGTATGAGTTACCACACGTTCACTTGTTTGGTTGAGTTACCCCAAGATATTTTGAGTTATTTGTGGATATTGAAAAGGGTAATGTTTCTCTGATTTCTTTCTCAGCCCCCTTATCATTTGCATATACGATGTCTACTGATGATTTTGAATTTATCTTGTGTCCTGACACATTATTGAAGATGTTTATCAGCTGTAGGAGCTCCCGGGTAGAGCTTTTTTGGATACTTTTGTATATTATCATATCATCTGCAAATAGCCAAAGTTTGACTTCTAACTTTCCAATTTGTATTCCCTTGTTCTCCTTTTGTTTTCTTATTGTTTTAGATATTACTTCCAGTACTATTTTAAATAAATATGAAGAGAGTGAGCAACCTTGTCTTGTTTCTGATTTTAGTGGAATCGCTTTGAGTTTCTCTCTATTTAGTTTGATATTGATTCTTGACTTTCATATTGCCTGTATTATGTTTAGGTTATGTTTCTTGTATACCTGATCTCTCCAATACATTTATCAGGAAGGGGAGTTGGATTCTGTCAAAGGAATTTTCAGCATCTAAGGAGATGGTCATGTGGGTTTTTTTTCTTACCATTTATTTATATGGTGGATTACATTGGTGGATTTTCATATCTTGAGCCATCCTTGTATCTCTGGGATGAAGTCAACTCCATCATGGTGGATGATATTTTTGATGTGTTCTAGGATTTGATATTCTAGCATTGTATAGAGAGTTTTTGTGTCAATGTTTATGAGGGAGATTGATCTGTAATTCTCTTTATTTGTGCTTTTGTGTTGTTTGGGTATCAGTGTAACTTTAGCCTTGTAAAATGTGTTTTATTAGCAATGTTGCTTCAGTTTCTATTGTATGGAACAATTTATGGAGTATTGGTATTACATCTTTGAAATTCTGGTAGAATACTGTACTGAAAATACCTGGTTTTCGATTTTTTTTGGTTGGATGATTTTTGATGATTGCTTCTATTTTTTTAATGGTTTGATGTCTATTTAAATTGTTTATATAGTCTTAATTTTAATTTTATTATTTGGTACCTATCCAGGAAATTGTACATTTCTTTTACATTTTCCGATTTTGTGGAGTACAGGTTTGCCAAGTATGACCAAATGATTCACTGGATCTCCTCACTATCTGTTGTTATCTTCCCCTTTTCATTTCTTATCTTATTAATTTTGATAATTTAGATAATCTCTGCCTTTTGCTACTTTGGATAAGGCTTTGTCTATATTGTTGATATTGTCAGAGTACCAACTCCTTGTTTAATTGATCCTTTGTATTGTTTTCTTGATTTCTATTTTATTGATTTCAGCCCTCAACTTGATTATTTCCTGGCATCTCCTCCTGGGTGACTTGCTTCTTTCTGTTCTAGAGCTTTCATGTGTGCTGTTAAATCACTGGTGTGTGCTTTTTCCGTGTTCTTTATACAGACATTTAGTGCTATTGACTTTCCCCTTAGCACTGCTTTCATAGTGTTTCTTATGTATGGGTATGTTGTGTATTCATTTTTCTTGAATTTCTAGAATTCTTTCTTCATTTCTTCCTTGAACCAGTGATGATTCAGTTGAGTGTTGTTCTTTTTTCCATGAGTTTCTAGGATTTATGAAATTTGTGTTGTTGAATTTGAATGAATAAACCAGAGTTATCTGATTAGATACAGAGGTTATTCCAATTTCTGTATATCTATTAAGGTTTACATTGTTACTGAGTATGTGGTCAATTTTATTTTTTTTCTTTATTTCTTTATTTAAGATTTCTGCCTCCTCCCCTCCACTGCTCCCCATATCCCTCCCCCTTCCCCAATCTAGCCCCCCTCCCTAATCAGCCCGAAGAGCAGTCCAGGTTCCCTGCCTTGTGGGAAGTCCAAAGACCTCCCACCTTTTTCCAGGTCTAGTAAGGTGAGCATCCATACTGCCTAGGCTCCCACAAAGCCAGTACGTGCAGTAGGATCAAAACCCAGTGCCATTGTTCTTGAGTTCTCAGTAGTCCTCATTGTCTGCTATGTTCAGCGAGTCTGGTTTTATCCCATGCTTTTTCAGACCCAGTCCAGCTGGCCTTGTTGAGTTCCTGATAGATGATCCCCAATGTCTCAGTATGTGGGTTTACCCCTCGCGGTCCTGAGTTCCTTGCTCGTGCTCTCCCTTTTGCCCCTGATTTGGACCTTGGGATTTCAGTCCGGTGTTCCAATTTGGGTCTCTGTCTCTGTCTGCTTTCATCGCCCGATGAAAGTTAATCTCCAGGAGGATCTCTATAGACAAGATTCTATGTGGTGCTGATAAGAAGGTAGATTCTTTTGTTTTGGGGGTAGAATGTTCTATAGATATCTGTTAAGATCATTTGAGTCATATCTATTATTTCCCTTTTTTCTCTGTAAGTTTCTGTCTGCCTATTCTGTTCATTGATGAAAGTGGAATGTTGAAGTCTGATGTATGATTTTAGCTTTAGTAATGTTTCTTTTATATATGTGTGGGGTATAGATGTTTGAATTCAGATGTCATCATGATGGATGAATATGTGATGTACTTCTCTATCTCTTTTGATTAATTTTAGTTTGAAGTCTATTTTGTTATATATTAGGAGAGCTACACAAGCTCGATTATTAGGTTCATTTGATTGGAAAATTTTTTCCCAACTCTTTACTCTGAGGCAATGTCGATCTTTGTAGTTATGGTGTGTTTCCTGTATGCAGCAGAAGGATAGGTCCTGTTTTTGCACCCATTCTGTTAGCCTGTGTCTTTATAGAGGCAAATTGAGTTCACTGATACTGGGAACTATGAATGAACAGTGACTATTAATTCTTCTTACTTTTGGTTTTGTTGGTGCTGGTAGTGTTTGTGTTTTTCCCTTTGGGGGGGTTTGCTTGTGTGAGGTTATCCTTCTAGTACTTTCTGTAGGGCTGGATTTGTGGTTAAGTTTTATTTAAATATGGTTCTGTCATGAAATATCTTGTTTTCTCCATCAATATTGATTGAAATATTTGATGAGTATAGTAGTCTGGGTTGGCATCCATGGTCTCTTAGTGTCTGTATAATATCTGTTCAGGACCTCCTGGATTTCAGAGTTTCCATTGAGAATTTGGGTGTAATTCTGGTATGCCTGCCCCTATATATTACTTGGCCTTTTTTCTTTACAGCTTTTATTATTCTCTCGTTTTTTCTGTATGTTTGCTTTTTAATTATTATCTTCTTCTATCCCTTTATTCTTAATCTTGGTCATTTTATGGTGACATAGATTTCCTGGATGTTTTGTGTTAATAATTTGTTTGATTTAAGGTCTTCTTTGATTGAGAAATCTATTCCTCTATCGTATCAATGCCTGATACTTTCTCTTCCATCTCTTGAATTCTGTTGGTTATGTGCATTTGTATTTCCTGTTCATTTACTCAGAGTTTCCATTTCCAGAATTCTCCCAGTTTATGTTTTATTACCTCTTTCTCAATTTTCAAGTCTTGAACTGTTCCTTCATTTGCTTTAGTGTTTCTTCTTGGTTTTTGTAGTAATAGGAGCGGCGGGGCCCCAGCACCCCAGCCGCCTCCGGCTAGCTTTACCCCGAAATAATTACACGGACACTGTGTTCATTTAATCACCGCTTGGCCCTTTAGCTCTAGCCCTTACTGGCTAATTCTGATATCCCGATC
>NC_022036.1:2473109-2515595 GCF_000317375.1 Microtus ochrogaster
CCACCTATGTTCTAAGCTATGAGCCCAAGCAGTTTGTTTATTACTTAACCAATGAAATCAACAGATTGATATATGACACTCCCACATCAGGTTTTCTTGGCTTTCTTTAAGGAATTTACTGATTTCTTCCAATTTTCTGCTTTTTTCCCCCATTTCTTTAAGAGAATTTCTTCTTTAAGGGCCTCTGTCATATTCATAATGTTATTTTAAAGGTAGTTTTCTTTTGTTGTCATCTGTGTGAAAGTTCAGGTCTTGCTGTTGTAGGTTCTGGTGCTGCCATATTGCTCTTTTTGTTGTTGAATGTATTCTTACACTGTAGTTTACCCAGCTTTTTCTCCAATTGCAGATGGTGGGACCTATGGCTCAGGTTATTGTTCTTATTCCAAGTGCACATGTACCCTTTGGCTCTCTGGTGGTTGTCAAACAAGTAAGAAATGGTGGGTGTGGGATGGAAGGCTCCTGCTGCCAGGTTACTGGGTGTGTGTTAGGTGGGGGTGGGACACAGGATGTGATGCCAGAGTTCTAGGACCAAGAGAGCAGTGCTGTTAGCTAGTAGCTCAGATACTCACCTGTTCCTCCAAGTCTTCCAGGAGTTCCTATTTACACATATATAGTACCAATTATTTTTAGAATATTCATTTGACATAATGTTCCACAAACGATGTTGTCTGATGAAGCAAACATCCTGATACTATACAAACAGCACACACAATTCTAATGTGATTTTTCGGCAATATATTCCCAGTCACTGTCTTAGGATGCTCAAAGTGTACGTCAATTCTGATCCAGAACAGCTTACATATATTGGAGATGCAGCTTACATGGTTGGATAAATCAGTTTGGGATCTTGATTTAATGTTTCTTGTAAGCAGTACAAAACATTAATATGTAGATGAGAATTCAGGATAACATGTGAGAGACAATCTTTTGTTGATTACATTTAATTCTTCACAGCAAAACTCCTTAGCCACAGGTACAGCATTGCCATTTATTTGATCTAAATGCTAAAAGTTTTAGTGGTAGAACAAACCTATAAGTCCTGGCTTTGATGTTATTTTATCTTTTGTAAATGTAAGGTCTGATCACCCCCTTCTACATTGATAAGAAAAGACAAGTAAGATGATCACATCACTGAGAATGACTGTGTGAGTGAACCGAGACAAGCCAGTGAAACTCCAGTGAACTTTTTTAATTCTCATTTTTATCGCGCTGAAATGCTGAGATAGTTGGATTTGCAATTATGCCTGTCCACACACAAAGTCATGTTTACAAATTCAAAGCAAATTCAAAGATGCACACACACACACACACACACAGAGAGAGACAGACAGACAGACAGACAGAGACAGACAGACACAGAAACGGAGAGATAGATGGTCACCAAACATATACTACCCAAAGCATGAGCATTTGAAGTCCATGCTCTTCAAAAGCTTAAAGCCATGTAATCATGCACTTCTTAAATAATATTCTAATAGACAGTCAAAGAAAGGGGATTTGTCAGTCTCTGTGAGAAGTACCAGGAGCTACCCTGGCACAACTGCATTTGTATTT
The DNA here is from genome assembly GCF_000317375.1 of Microtus ochrogaster. Lineage (NCBI taxonomy): Eukaryota > Metazoa > Chordata > Mammalia > Rodentia > Cricetidae > Microtus > Microtus ochrogaster. Next base: position 2,474,664 of record NC_022036.1, read on the forward strand.
GGTTTCAACACCTAAGGAGCGCTGTCGAAGTTTTTTCAAGTCTGATATTTAAAAGCTTCCCCTTGTCTTCCAGGTTATTAAAATACTATTTCTGTTTTCTGCCCAGGTCTCCCCTGACTGCAAAGCACACCCTCTTTGTATACTTTTGTTCCTTTTCATTTGCATTGAAATGGGCCTGCTTCATGTCCCAAATCCCTTATAGTCCCTCTGTGTACAGTCAATTACATTGAAAAAGCTAATTTGTGCTACGTTTTTAATGGTCCGTTTTACTGCTCTTCTGAGAAATCATATTTATCTACAATTCTAATCCCCAGTAAAATGGTCAGCCTGAAAAGAACCTCAGTACCAATTGAGGTAAGACTAATGAAGGCTTTTCATGGAATGAGACCCAGTATTTACCCTGATACCCTTTCTCCAAGTGGCAGAGAAAAGAGGAATTGCACAGAGAATGAAGCAGAAGGAAGGAAGGGCTTGATATTGCTGGCTGCTAGATCATCAACCATAGCAATGATTTAGAAGATTCGCATTACATGCCCTAATGTTCCTATAATACTGTTCTGTCTTCTCTTCATCTTTCCTCTCCTCATTTCCAACTTTCCCTTTTAAAAATTTTTACTTAAGTTTTATTACAAATTCTTTTATAGTACAATATATTTGGTCATATTTCTTACAGATCCTGAAATACCAACTCCTCTCTCTCTCTCTCTCTCTCTCTCTCTCTCTCTCTCTCTCTTTCTTTACTCTCTCTCAAAAACTAAAATAAAAATGAAGCAAAAATTAAAATAAAATAAAATTAAAACAAAAATATAACAAAACAAAACAGAAAGCGCAAAACATGCACAACAAAAATATGGTATCAGTTTCATGTTGGCCAACTCTACCTGGTCAGGGGACCTGCTCTGAAGTGTGGTTGATAAACCCAGTGGCACTACATTACCAAAAAACTTATTTTCACTTTTCAAGCAGGTATCAGATACAAATAGTTTCCTGGTTGAGGTAGAATTTTATATCCAATTCTCCTTCATAGTGCTGGGATATTATTTGATTTGAACTGGTGCTAGTCTTTTGCATTCTGTGCCCATCTTTCAGTTTATATGTGTATCAGTCCTGTTCTGTCTGGAAGACACTGCTTCCTTGGAGTCAGCCCTCATCTGTGGCTCTTGTAACCTTTCTAACTCCTCTTCAGCATAGATCCCTGAGCTTTGAGGGGTTGAGTTTGATGAAAAGATCACCTTCATGGATGAGTGCTCAGATGTTTCTCATTCTCCATACTGTCATTGTCCTTTTGTGCCTCTCTGTGTTAGGTGTCATCTACCCTGAGCATCAACTTCTCTGATGAGGCTTGAACAAATCTCTGATCTAAGTCACAGTCTAGGGCGGCAGCTGTGGGTGCCTTAGAGAAATATGTTTCTGTGGTCTGGAGAGTTACAAAGGCATGGAAATGGGTTAGAAGGAAAGGGTGGAAGGGCTTAAGGGAAGAACTAGGGTGATTTTGTGGCCAAATCAGGAATCCAAGATGCTATGGTGTTAGGTGGGCTCATTCTCCAATTTCAGTATACACAGTGAATTGGTTCTTCTCTTTAAATCTCTCCTTTTTCTTTCCTCTGAAATTGTATCCATTCTTCAAAAATCAGTTTAAAGATTACCTTCCTGTTCTGGTAATTTAACAATTTGAGAAAAGCCAGAGCCATCTAGCAAAAGGGAAATTGTTTTGCAAATTTGACTCCAGTAGACTGGTCATTAGACAAGTCTGTTCAGAGCATTGACTTGATAAATAACTGAAAAAGAATAGTTTAGTTTACTGTATGCAACGGCACCCTGTGTAGGCGGTCCCAGGTTGTTTAAGAAAGCAAATAGGTAAGGAAAATTCCTCCATATCCTCTGTTTCCGTTCTTGCTTCCAGGTTCCAGCAAACTGAGTGACTCTTCTTTGAAACATTTCCCCGATATTTTGGGGGAAGATATTTTTCCCTTGTCATTTCTTTCACATTGTAAACATGACAGTTTTTTTCATTTTCAGTAATAGTATTATTGTCTTTTTTCAGTTGTATGTGTATGTGTGTGTGTGTGTGTGTGTTTGTGTCTGTGCACGCACACACATGTATGGATGAATATTGGAGCATACACTGCTTGGAATTCACAGCATGGCACAGGTGTGGTGGTCAGAGGACAAACTCCTGTGTTGGTCCTTGTTTGCTCCCATATTGGATATATGGTCTTTGTACTGTTTCTTAACTCTACACACCAGGACCACTGGTGTGTGAGCTTTGGGGATCTCTCTGTCTCTACCACTCACTCCTCTGTAGGAAAACTGTGATTACAGACATTTACATCCAAATAACTTTTATATGAGATTTGTGTGTTTGAAATCTGGTCTTGACACTTGCACTGCAAGCACCTTACCTGTCCTGATTCTACAAGAATAAAGACATTTATCAACTATGCTATGGTCAATGTCATGATCTTTTTAAAGGCTTGGCAGGATGTTTGTACCATAAGATGTTGAAGCAAATAGATGAATGAACAACTGCAAGAGAAACCGGGAGGAATCTTTGGTAGTATAACACACTGGAGTTCTTCCATCATCTCTGTTTATCTTTCACTGCTCTGGATAGACCCCAGGACATTGTGCTTGTTTGGTAAGTGCCCTGATCAGTTGCTATAGGAATATTATAATAAAATCATTAATCTACTTATGAATTATGAAACTATATTAAAATTTATAGAACTGGATTCTATAAATTGATGATGCTACTACCTCTGTACTGTGTCTGTTTCTTGCACAGATCTCTCTCTGTATTTGCAGCAAGAGAGAACAGAACTGCCATTACATAAACTATGCTGAATGCAAAAATTAAAAGGAACAAAAAGTTTAAGGTCTAGTTGCTACCAAGTTATATATAGATTTCATGCACTATTAAATGTGAGCAGTTTTAGCTTCAAAAATACTTGGGCATAAAATGTATGCCAGATACTTGTCTAATACCTGTCAGTGTCATACAGCTTCGTGATGTATTTTATCTCACGTTGATGGTATTAATCTATCTTTTTCACAGTTTTCTTCAGTTTTGATTACGGAAACCTGTCAGTCTTCCTGCAGTCTATGAACATCTGTTGTTTAATTATCCCTGCTTTCATGATTATGAGGCTTACTGTAAGAGACAACAAGTTGTTTAAATAGAATGAGGGCACGGTCCTCATCTACATGCAGAAATAAATGAAGTTTGTGTTAAATTATTAGTTTTGGTAGGAGTAAAATAATATGAATTTTAAAGTATTTCTATTATACATAACATTAATTTTATAGTATCTTTGATTAAGTAGTTATGGCCTAGTGAAGACAAGTTCAGACAATAAAAGAAGACATTTATTATTATTATTATTCAAAAGTTTACACTCAGCCTGATGATATGTAGCCCTGTGGACTTTGGACAATGTAATGTTGAATAGAATGAAAATGAAAAGATAAATGCAATCTGTTTTGTCAATTTTAATAGTTAGCTTTAAAAATTATTTTTCTTTATTATTCTACTTAGTAGAGTAAAAAAGGACATGAACTTTTAGATATACATTAAATACTTTATCATGAACTTTAGTAAATAAGACAGCTGTATATTAGTTAAAATATATAAATAAATATGTACATGAAAATAATGTAGAACCAAACTCATGCAGATCTTTAGTTCTCTCTAAATATAATTTTTCCACCTTGGGAGTTAGACATCTTGTTAATTGTGCAATTTATTTGCAGACTATGAATGAATGGCTGTTGGTCTTTGGTCACCCTTAGGAATGGTGTTTTTGATGACCACACAAATACTAGCGATTTCTGCTTTTCTGCCGTTTTTCTGCCTGTGAGTAAGCACAGCTGTGGTTATTAAAATTTTGAGGATAAATCTCTGATATTAGCCCTGCCGATCCTAGGAATTAAGCAATGCTTGCTTTGCACAAAAAGCAGCTGCTATGAAATCATAACATAAAACTTTTCCCTTCAGATTTCATATCAGAGACAAGGGGACTAGAAAAAATTAATAATCCTTTTGCCATTGCCATTTAGAAAGAAAATTAATGTTTTCTATTTTATTTAGACTTACTAGAAATCATATATTTTCCCATATTAAATTAATAATATAATTTAACTATCATCTGGATTAAAACATTAGTTTTTATTACTTTCATATCATATGATCACATGGACATTTTGGATATGAAATGCTTTGAAAACTATATGACCAGCACATTTGCAACTAGAGACTGCATTGTCTCCTTAATGGGTTACTAATGGATATCATCGTATTTGTTTTTTGTTCACAGTAAGTTATTAATCAGGAATAACTCTTATTGACAAGCAGCATATTATTTTACATGAAAATAGCTTGTCATTACCTCGCAAGTAGAAGTCAGGCAAAATAACCTGTGTTTATTGAGAGGTTTTTTTGTTTGCTTGTTTGATTTTTCTTAAGATAAAGAAGACAGCAGAGGCAGAACAGATTTAAACTCTCAGATTCCCACAACAATGTCATGGAAATTAAAAGTGACACAGCCATTAGAGTTCTCTAAACGTTGGAAAGAGCATAGCCCACTTAAGGAATGGAGGGAGTTAAAAATCACAAGGTAGTTAATAATTGTGGTGTTTTTTTATGTTATCAACCCAAAACAGATATACACACCAAAATAAGAAATAAAATATTCCACAGCAAGGTTTTAGAAACAAAATATGAATTAAATAACAAAGTGATAGCTAAAATAAAGCATAAAACATAAGACAAACTAGAAATAGCTAAGCAAAGAAATTAGTAGATGCGAATTATTGTGACTAAATATAGAAACATATATATTTGTTTCTTGCTTTTGGAGATCAAAAACTAGATGTAAGAGCTAAAATTATGGGTGTAACATGCGAACATAATTGTTCCGAGCACTGTACAGTGGTGAGGGAGAGTAGTTGTGTGAATTATGATAGACAAAAAAGAAAAGAAAAACTGAAAGTTTGGAAAACAAAATTTCTCAATCTAAAATAAAGCAGGGTGAATGAGTACCCACAATTCAGGATTAGGCATAGAATTAAAAATCAAAAGAAACACAGCTTTTGCTTTTCAACATGAGTCAAAATGAAGTCAGAAGAAAATGTAAAACTGAAGGAAGAGTGTGGAAGATTGAGTTACACCAAGTCATCATCCAAAGAGTCATAGTACCACAAAACTAGAGCACTGGGAGAACCTGGAGCAATTGAGCTAGAGCTTTTCTCCTGAAGATGGGGAGATGGGAGCACAGAAAAATGCGGCATGTGTGGCAATGAGTAGCAGGGACAGGAACCCTTATCTGATTACCTCTCAGCACCACAACCTTCCCACTTCTGTATTCTGGGGTTAGATGGCACCTCTAGAGACAGCTGGGGGTGGAGGAAAGGCAGTGTGTGTAGTAAAAGAAGCCAGAAACAGCTGGAGGTGAGCTGGGGTTAAGATGAGGCAAACACAAAAAAGAGCCTCAGAACCACAGAGTCTGGGATGCCACAGGCCAGAAAGAGAGCAAGCATGATCAAGATGTGATCAAACAGATGGGTCCTGACACCCATCAGGGACATCTAGATAGCCCAGCAATTACTCAGAAGACAACCTCATGGGACTTACTGGTTCCTCTTTGTCCAAGAAATTCAGTCGGGACCTGGGGTGACCAGGGTTGAATGCTGGGCCTACATTCTCAAACATAGCAGGGTTGGCTCAGATTTCTAGTGTCATTTTGATGGTGGATGCCCCAATCTCAACTTTCTAAATGGTTGAATTCAACCAAAGGATAGGTCCAGACTAGAAACCATAACATAGGAACAAATATTCCCAAAATATTGAGTCTTAAAATTGGGGAAAAAAATGTAAAATTTCTCTCAAACTCTAACAACTGACAGCATTCACCCAGGGACTGGGGGTTATTAAGAAAACAAAAGAAGCAGGTCTTAAATAGAAAAAAAGCAAAAAACAAAAATAACTGTTTCTTCAGTTTGTCTCGTGACTTAGGTTCACTTTTAAAAATGATTCTTGAGTGTTTGGTCTGAAAGCATGAAGACTTGAGTTTGGATTCCTGGGGAGGCAAACAGATGTATCCCCGAAACTCACTAGCCAACTAATCTAGCCAATCAGTAATATAGCTAGATGTACATTTACAAATACCAAATAAATCTGGTGTATTATACAGCATATAGTCTACAGTGTCAGGGAAGAGCTATGCTATGCAGCATGAGGGTGATCCCATCATAGAGAGGAAGATTAAGAGGAAGTTGACACAATTTTAAATGGCATAACTACATAGTGGAACTTAAAAGTATACAAAATAAAGGTTGTTCGAACTTTAAGTATTTTTAGCAATCAAAGCAATAATTTAATGCTTTATTTTAAGAATGAATCAAAAGCAATTAAATAAGTGCACATGTTTTAAAAAACAGTCATCAATGTTTATAAAATTAATACACACTTATGAAATACCCTATAACTTAAGGTAAATATATCTAAGTGTTACTGATATGTAAGATATTTACAATTTTTTAAGAAATGGATGATGCAGCCGGGCGGTGGTGGCGCACGCCTTTAATCCCAGCACTCGGGAGGCAGAGGCAGGCGGATCTCTGTGAGTTCGAAACCAGCCTGGTCTACAGAGCTAGTTCCAGGACAGGCTCCAAAGCCACAGAGAAACCCTGTCTCGAAAAACAAAAAAACAAAAAAACAAAAAAACAAAAAAACAAAAAAAAAAAAAAGAAATGGATGATGCAATTGACTGTAAAGTAAGAGTTTGAAAGTTCATATATTGCTAACACTGATTATTAGTACAAAATTTTACATTTTCTGGAAAAAATAAAATTAGAAAAAGCAATGAGAAGTTTGTAATAAAACAGACTCTGGAAGTATACACTATATTTTCATGTTGATTTTCTTACCTGTAATTAACTTGTATTAGAGAAAACAATACAGAATCTTAAGAAATAAGTACTCCAATGAAGACAAAGATTATAAAATACTGCAGAGAAAAGCTGTGATACAAAGCTGTGGCAGAAAAGTTATAGCATTCAACATTTATAGCAGAAAAGAAGAAAAGCTGAAAAATAATGTTACTAAGATAGATGTGTCAAACAAGGGGAGAAAATGGTATGAATAAAACAGAAAGAGGCAAAGGAATGAGCTCCCCACCCAAATTAGTTATTGGGTATGTACTAATAAAATTAAAACTAAAAAAGAACGCACTCTGATCAATTTGCTTTCTGAAATGCACTGTAAATATTTATCCTTACCAGAGGTCAGGGTAGCTCTCACCCTTCAGCCAAGAAGACTCCTTCTGCAGTACATGATGATTATGACAGAGATCTACAACTGGTTAAAATTAGAAAATAAGGGTCCAGAGGATTCCCAGATCTAGTTGATGATATGGCTACAGTGATAATCTTATATCTAAATCTCAGGAACATCATGGAAGAATGGATGGAAAAGTTTCTTCCAAAAAGTGGTCTAAAAATTATAAATAATTTAAGTGATGAGCTATTTACCACATTGTTTTCATTATCTTAATAATATATTTCCATTTAAGCAGATTAGTTCTATTCTGGTGTTTGTTTTTGATCCTGTATTTTCTTTATTTCTCATTACACACAAGTATTAGACCAGTTAACACACAACTGTTAACTCTTCAGATCAATAAGCCTGCTTTGCATTTTTTAAGTACTTAGGAAAAAAAGGAACTGAATGACAACTGATTTCCTTTTAAAACTTTTTAGTAACTCTAATGCAGAATTAGTACCATTAAAAAATGTTTGTGAAGGAGTATATCCTGAAATTACAGGGAAAAAACAAGATTTTTATATTTCTTAGCATTCAGATTATCATTGCAACCCTATGCTTCTCTGTAAGTCTGAATCCATATTATATCATTTTGATACATATTTTATTTTCCCCTTTAAATCTGGAGTAAAAATTACTTGTAAACCTGAAATTTCAAAACAAAAGATACGTTTCTATGGTACAGGCTCTTAAGTATTGATCAACTGATTGTTTCTCTTGCACAAGAGAGCCGTTGCACCATCCACTGTATGATAGTTGAAGGCTCTGTGATGTGGGGAAAGATCCACATATCACTACTACATTTTTTTTGTTTCTGTATCCTAGCTGAACACACAATTTGTGGTTTTATAGGTGCATGCAGATTTCTTCTACTTCATATGAAAATGGAAAAAAAAACAGAGGAAGAAGAGTTGAGAAAAGTGGAGGGGAAGTGGGAAAGAGAAAATATAAAATCTTCATTCATTTCATAAATATGTTTTATAATTGCTATCTTGCCATTTCTGTCAAGTGTTGGTTACTAAAGGTTAGTGACAATTCCCCATAATAAAGTGAAAGAAATCACACAAGGACATGAATACCTAATACATCTGTAACACCTTGATTAAAGCTTCTAATACTATTAACTATACCTACTAAATGAAAATTCAGGAGAAAATAGCACGTGGCTCAGTTAGTCATCTTTTTTTATATATTACAATAAGTAATTTCTAGGTTAATCATTGTGCTTTTCACAAGTCCAAATTTCAGAGTTCTCACCAAGTATATTGAGTAACATATTTACTCTGAAATATATTGTAAGCTCTGTGTGATTTTCCTTGATGTTTGTTGACTATTTTTATTTTCATTTTACTTTATTTTTATTTACTTTATAAGATGCTATTTCTTCTTTTTCTCCAATGTTTCTCTTCATTATTTGAAAAAAATTTGATGGTTTTGTTCTGATTTTTTTTCCTGGACTTAAAACATTTATTTTGTTTCAGGATATTACTAAATAAATTTTCCTATACTTTTAAAACTAAAATCAGACTAAAATATTGAGATAAACGCAAATAGTCTAGGTTCCCAGCATTGTAAACTTGCTCCAGTGAACAGCTGAATGACTGCACAAAGGGAGTTTGGGCTACAGAAATGAAACAAAGCATATCCATTAATTTCAATGCTGTAGATGATTAATAGATGGCCCAGGTGAGTCATTGCCAGATTCAGACTCCTAAAAACTACCAGAGATAAGGATCTCTGTCCACTGTCAAAATTTCAGTAAAAGAAATGATGTAAAGATTAACAATTTATATGGACCTACAAGTAAACTCAAAATATTTAAAGAATTTACAGATTTACAGGGAATAAGGACAAATCAAATGGTTGAGCAGGGAAATTTTGATATGCTTTTCTTGGTAATTGGTAAATTAGGCAGAGAAAATCACTAAGAATACAAAAGACTTTAATCATGCAATTAAGCAATTTGATCTAGTGGGTAAGTGCACATTAAAATCAAGAACAGAAGAATTCAATCTAAGCATGAACATTTCCAAAAATGACCACATACTGTGATATGAAGTAAAACTTATCATTTCAAAAATTTATTGTCACTTGGAAAGTACTTTCTTTGTTCACAATAAGACAAATTAGTGATCAATTGTTGTGAGAATAAAGATAATTAGAGTATAACAATTTCTTAGAAGAGAGGCTAGAACGTAATATCTGTAGGTTCATATCTTAAGAATTTCAGGGATGCAGCAATTAGCAAATGTTTGAATATAATGGAGTTAATAAAAAAAGAGATTTTGCTGAACTCTCTTCCCTCATACTTGGACATATGGAGCAACAATAGACATATAGCTTGTGTGACAGTTACCGATAAGTATATACTAACATGTACAGCATATAACTGGAGAGTGAATGAATGAGAGACTGTATCACAGCATATCATGGAAGCTGCTCTAAGGGTCTTGAGCTTTGTCCTAAATGGACAGAAACTATGGAAACAAGAAGGGAAGCAAGAATGTTGACAAATTATAATAATATTTAACTCATGAATTGATAGATTCAATTTACTTTGATTTTCCTCGAAGAAGAAATCACATGGTAACAGAAGCATTGTTATAAGACTGTGTTCAGAGCCTGAAAAGATGGCTTAGAGCTAAAGGTCCTGGTGCATAAACATGAGGACCAGTTTAGATCCCTAGAAGTAACATAGAATCTAGGTGGATGTGGCAGGAAATGCTAGCTAGACAGAGGAATTATGGGTTCAGATAGAAAACCTGCCATAATGTATGAGGTAGAAAGCTATCCACAAAGGATACTTGCCTTCAATTTCTTATTTCCATATGTGTATGCATACACTACCCATACATTCACCTACCCCTATGAACATGCAAAACACAAATTTGCACATCACATATATGCATATGGGAAAGAGAAAGAAAGATCAAAAAAAGAAAGAAAGAAAATATTAAAAGGGTACAGTGTAATTAGGATTGAAATCACACCTGAAAGTCAAACTAGAAAGAGTGAACTTTATTTTTCTCAAGAGTGATTAATACAATGTTAATACACTTACACAATAGCACAAAGTAAAGATTGTTTCAAAACTGTTAGCATGAGATCCATCTATGAGACATCCCTTCAAATAAGAATAAGACAACTATAGTAGTGAAAGACCCCAACCCTAGTCTCCAACTTAAGATGTTTTTATGATCAACTAGGCCAGGGCAAAACAGGATATCTGTGGGCGGGCAGAAGCAGTCTTGAGACTGGTTGCACCTGCCAAAAAGGAAAAAGACCCAGTCCTTTGTGTAATCTATCAAAACCAGAGGGGGCAGAAACTGGCTGAAACTGGCTTGATCTAGACTTGTTTTTGTCCTGATGTTGACCCACCCCATATGTTAATTTGAATTGACCAATGATGTTGCTGTTGCTATGCTTCCCTGTTATGTAACCCCGAGACCCTATAAATACTTGCTGAAAAAATACACGGGGCAGAGGGGCTCAGTCTCATGAGAGTACTGAGTCACCCGTAGGCGCCTTCCACAATAAAAATTCCACTTGCTGTTTGCATCCATTGGCATGGCTTTGAGTCTGGGGGATCCTTCCCTGAACCCTAGAAATTAGGGTCTTTCAGTAGAATTCTGGAGAGAATTACTGTTCCAGAGAACTTGGGTTAGATTCCAAGCACACACATGATAGCTCACAACTTTCTGCAGCTCCAGTCCCTGTGGATCTGTCACCTTCTGTCTTCAATACAGATACCCATTTGGTATATATACATGTAGACAAAGCTTACATATATAGCTTTCTCCCCTATATTCTAGTGGTTTGGGTACAAGAATGTACTCTGCAGACAAAAGGGCTAGCTTGCTGCCTACAGGCTCAGTGAAACAAAGGAACTCATGCCCAGTTGCACTCACCACCCCCTCACAGAGCCTCAGCCCCCAAACAGGCGGAGTTGGGGGATCTTATAACCCTGCAGAAGGGAAGGGGTGCCTGGGAGTAAGCTGGTATGGGATAGGAAGAGAGAGGCAGTAGCTGGGGAGAGAAGCCCATGCAGAATGACCAGAAAGTTTAGGAAGTTGAGGGATGTCTGTGCTCCCTTTCTGGGGCTTCTGCCAGTGGTCAGGAACACACTCACCTCCCCATGGATCTTCTGGTACAGGATCAGGGCCACTTGCTGACCAAGAACCTCATGACACTGGGCTTTGATTCACTGCATTTACTGGCTTTGTGGGAGCCTAGTCTGGATGCTCACCTTCCTAGAGCGGGATGGAGGGGGAAGGACCTTGGACTTCCCACAGGGCAGGAAACCCTGACTACTCTTTGGACTAGAGAGGGAAGGGGGAGGGGAAGGAGGAGGAAAATGGGAGGAGGGGAGGAGGTGAAAATATTTCATAAAATAAAACAAACAAACAAACAAACAAACAAAAAGAATGTACTCTGCATGCTACCAAAAGAGGAACATAAGATCTTTGATCTGCAATGCTGTACTGCCTGAAATATATGCAATGGTGGCACAAGGCTTGGGTGAGTTACCAATCAATAAATGATTTGACTTAAGGCTCACTCCATGAGATGGAAACAATACCTAACACTGTTTGGATGATGAAGAACAAGAACCTGAGATTAGATAGTCCAAGGATCTAGCCCAAAATCAAATACTATGGTTCTAAAACAAGAAAAAGGAACTGTAGTGATGAAGTGACTTTTAATGATATTCCGGCATACTCGGAGATCAGTGACTTTCTCAGCAATTATCAGAGAAGCTTCCTCCTGCAGCAGATGGGAACAAATACAGGCACCCACACTCAAACATTATGCAGAGGGTAAAAAACCTTGGAACATTTTGCTATAAATGGGATGCTTCCATTAAATTCCCATCAGAATCCAGGAAACCCCAAAGAAATGGAGGCAAAGTGTAAGAATCAGAGGGGATGAAGAGCACCAAGAAATTCAGGTTCTCTAAACCACCATGGGCAAAACTCAACTGAAATCACACAAACTGAAGCAACATACACAGGGCCTATTGGATCCATTCCAGTTTCTCCACATAAACATGATGGCTTCCATTTAAGTGTTTTATGGGATTCCTTAGGTTACAGCCAATAGGTATCTGATTCTTGTGTCTTCTCTTGGGATGTTTCCCTTCTGTTATATTACCTAATCAAATTTTGATGTGATAGTTTTTATTTTATATTTTGTTTTATTATAATTTTTTTTAATTAACTAATTAATTAATGAAAACCTAACCTCTCAGATCAAGCTTAACAACTGAACTGTCACTTGTACCTGCTGGGAGAGTTGAAATCAGTTATATCCAATGCAGTGACTCAGGATATACTAAACACTTTAGGGCAATTGATCAACATACAATGGACTCCAAAGGTTTTTTCCTGGGTTTGCTTTTATTTGGTTACAGGTTTTTTTTTTTTCTTTGTGAGTGTTGTTTGTTCCTTTTGTTTGTAGGAGATGTTGTTATATTGGCTCTTTGTGATTTTTTTGTTTTGTTTTTTCTGGGAAAGTACTTAAAGTTGGACGAAGATATGGAAGGACATAGGGTAAGGGGAGAATATGTTCTAAATGTATATAAATTTAAAAATTGTTTAAAATAATAAAAATATGATAAGAATAAAAATAATAACTAACAATGAAAAATATTCAATTAAAATTGAATCTTGTAATGAGTATTAGAAACTTTACCTGGACACATTTTTGATATATATTTGATATTCAAATTAATATACTGATTAGAAAGTTGGATGTAGGGAATAGAATTAAGGAGAAAAGCTTTGGTAGACATAATTTTGGGGAGAGGATAAAAGTAAGACAAAGGTATTTAAATTTGCTGAGATAAATGATAAAAATCCAAAAATGATATATGTAGACAGAAAGACATTCAAGCGTTAACTCCTAAGGAAAGCCATTACTAAAAGTCCAGCAAAGAAGAAGACATAAAACTATGAAATTATAATTACAGGTGAATAAATCAAATTCAAGAATATAATCAAAAGCACATAAGTTTTAATATTTTGGCCATTTTAAAAACGTATTTATTGTAATGGTTGAATTAGTCAAAATTTTTAAAAAATAAATCAAAGAAAATAACACTACAGAACAAAATACTCAATCCTAAACAAACATTAAGGGAAGAACAGACAATCTGCACATAAGAGAGACAAGACAGCTCAGGTCAAGACTCTGCCTGTGACCGACTTTGAGTAGGTTTCTGGCAGATACTTTTAAAAGTGGTTACTTTAATGTTGGGCATTACTAGCAGACTCTGGATGGAAAGTGTTTTGGCTTTGGCATTATATGGGGCAGACCACTTAACCCTGTTAATGTACTATCAGATGGTACCCTGACATTACCATGATGGCAGATCTGAGGAACTTCACTATGGTTGCTTTAAAAGGTTTATCGCTGGGCAACTCTAGAGAGTTTAATCTCTCTAGCCTTCATATCCCATGACAGCTGCTCCATGGATGCCCTTGATCTATTTGAAAAAGTTGACTGATTCAGGAAGACAGAAATTCTTTCACCCAGACATGAAAATCTTCAGTTCCTGCTGTAATCTCTTGAATGTCTCCCCAGTGTGCTCAACTACTATGTGGGCAGTGATGACAGACAGGTTTCAGTTTGGGAATGTCATCTTGGTGGCCTTGGTGTGTAGGCTGGTATTTGAGGAAGATCTCTGAAACACCATTTAATTCTTCTTTAGAACACTTTGCAAGTATTTGAAGAAGGCAAGTAGATCTATATCTGTCATCCTGCATAAAATTCAAGTATAAGTGGATCAAAGACTTCAATATAAATTCAGAGACTTTAACCTGATAGAAGAGAAAGTGGAAAATAATATTGAGTGCACTGATGCAGAGTCAACATCCTGAACAGGACACCCAGAGCACAGACACTAAGATCAACCCTTAACAAATGGGACTTCATGAAACTGAATAGTTTCTGTAAGGCAATGAACACTGTCAATAGGACAAAATAGCAGCCTACAGAATGGAAAAAAGATCTCCACCATCCCCACATATGTCATAGGACTGATTTCCAAAATATACAAGGAACTAGACATTAAGAAACCAAATAATCCAATGAAAAATGTGCACAAATCTAAACAGAGAATTCTCAACAGAAGAATTTAAGAGGACAAGAAATACTTAAGGAGATGTTCAATACCCTTAGCCATCAGAGAAATGAAAATCAAAATGACTCGTATTTCATCTCACACCTGTCTGTGTGACTAAGACCAAAAACAGCTCATTAAGGAGAGGATGTGGAGTAAGGGGGACATTCCTCTATTGCTGGTGGGAGTGCTAACTTTTACAACAACTCTGGAAACCAGTAATGGCAGTTTCTCAAGAAACTAAAAATCAATCTATCAATTGTTGGTATTAAAGGTATGTGCTACCACCACTAGGTTTATAATTGATATTTTACAGTTATTCCTCTCTTACCAAACTATTCTTTTGCCAGTATCTTTCAATTCCCCATGTCTAAGCCTCTGACAAACACCATTTAACTATTTCTTAAAAGTCAATCCTTCCCATAATAAAAATATTCAGTCTTTGTGTTTTTTATGTGTAGCTTTCTTCAAATAGAATATTGAGGTAGGGAGTCCTCTGTGAATTCCAGGCGAGCCTGAACTGCAGAGTCAATTCCAGGACAGTCAAGGCAACACAAAGAAACCTTACATCAAAATACCAAAAAACCACAAACCAAACTAAATTAACAACAACAAAAGAAACAAAAAACAAAATCAGGATCTGTTTTACAATAGGTTTGTTATAGTTAGTCATACTGTATTATGAATTTACTAAAAGATTTAAATATTCTCTCCATGGAGTTTTACTATACTGGTTAATGCACCTTTAAATTTCTATTTTTTTTTAAAAAATAACAAATATATTAAATACCAATACAATAAATACAATTTAAAATTACTGCAGTCAAGACTGGATTGTGTAGTCAATATCAGAGATTTTATCTTGGAAACCTTATATTTTTATGAATACTAGTCAAGTTAAAATATTGAATAGTCAGTTGAAAGCAGGGGATGGAATTAAGGAGAGAAGTTTTGTCTAGAAAACAATTTACTTAAACATGGTGAGTCAGATGATAAAACCAAGTGCCTATGTATGCAGAGAGGGAAAGACACCCACCCAAAACTCGAACCCTAGGGGAAGTCAGTCAGTACTGAGAGTCCAGTATAGAGAGATGGTATAAAACTAGCAAGTTAATATTACAAGTGAATAAATCAGTTTAAAGAGCTCAGTCAAAAACATGGTAATTTCAAAGAATTTGTCCACTAATATTAAATTGAAGAATGGATGCTATATTCACTAAATTGAAGATTGTTGAAAATTTTATAATGCTTGGATTCACAATCATATTTTATATGAAAGCTGGATTGAAATATTTTTAACTGAAATTATAAAACTATATTAGAAATGGGAGTTGAAGACAAATTTTAATGACTCCAAGGAAATAGGAAGTGGGTCAATAACTTCATAAATATATTTTATGGGACATATTTTCTGTGTGAATATATATATATTCACACAAACATACATATATATGTACATATGTGTATGTGTGTTTGTTTGTGAAAGACAGACAGATGACAGAGAGATCATCTTTTAGAGGAGAGTCCTCTGCACCAAGTGCATTCTGGCTGTGTAACTAAGGTCCTCGGACTTGGGCACAGGTGGCTCCACCTGCCAAGTCATCTTGTTGACTATGTGTATAGTTTTTAACATGCTATTGGATTAATGTGCTCATGATTTGCTGAGGGTATCTTCTGAAACACTCATCAGTGATCCAAGCCTCGTGTTTAAGTTATATCTTTCCCTGCTGTGAAAACTAGAGCAACAAAAAGAAAAAAAACAAAACCTTGCAAGCATTCCTTATTTTAATTTCTTGAATCACATATCAAATACATTGATACAATTTTTCATGTGTTGGATATAATTAATTATTGAAAGTATTTTGTCTGTAGCCTTCAATTTGGGAGAAGTTTTTGATTCCTTATCCCCTCTCTTTAGCTTCAGTCAGAGACCCCTGTATCTTCTTTGTGGGGTCCTTACAGGCTGTGTAGGTGTCAATGCAGAATAATTTTGGACTGTGAATCTGGCATTAAGATTTTCATAATTTTCCTGTTGTCCTATTTCTGAGGCAATTATTTTTATTTATTTGAAACTTTTGTAAGCCTCTTAACCATTTTTTAGCTTTTGGTAGTTTCCCACACATACTTATTAATTTATTCACTTTTCACTCCTCACACATTACACTCTCTCATCTTTCTTATTTTGTAGATATTTTACTTAGATGAATTTCCTTTTCTAAAGACCCATATCTTACTTATGACAATTTGTGCGTGTATTCTTGCATGTTTTTTTATGTGTTTCTCCTCTAACATTTATGAATTCATATTATGGGCTACCTTTGAGATTTATTTGTTTGTTTTCTAGTCCTTGAGTATAATAATAGGTAGAGACATTTTTGTGACTGTAGATGCTGCTAACTTCAAAATTCCTTATCAGCACTGTTTGAAGCATCTTCTGTGTTTTTGGTTTCTGTGCCCTCATTTATTTTTCACAAGGTATTGTCAATTTTAATTAACACTTGACTCAATAGTTATTTCAACATATGTTAGTTAATTTTTATAAATGTTAATTGAATATTTTTATACAGTTCTTCATTTATCTATTAGTTAAATCATGTTTCCTTTCCCTGTATTGAAAAACTAGTTAGAATGCTTTTATCCTTCTTTTAATTGTATGACTTTTTTAAAAGACATTTTTAGTTTAATAATCTATCTTGGAGAATTTTCCAAGCATATGCAAAGAAGGTATATACAACTGTTGGAACTTTAAAGTATTGATACCTTACATGGATGAACTACTGTCATTAGATTAATTGTTTTCTTTTGGGATTTGTTATTTCCTCCCACTTTGCAATTCTACTTTGCTGCATTTACTTTTCTTGCCTGTGAAACATCTTAATTTCTCATACTGTATTTTTTAAAGGAATCTTCCCCCAATGGAACTTGTACAACTAATATAATTATAAAAGATTGTTTTATGTTGATTATGAATCAAATTAAACAGAAAAAGTATATTTATATCACTACCATATGCTACTGAAATTAGAATTCACTTCTTTACATGGCATATTCATTAACAGTTCTTATAATTTCATATACTCTGTATATATTTTCTTCACACTTTTGTGCTGCAATATGAACATAATTTACTAATATTACTATGTTATATTTTCTGTATTTACCTGAGAAAATTCACAATATTTACATTTTCTTTATATTCATGTACTTGTAGCATCATTTTTCCTTCAACACATCTTAAGATTTATTTTTTTGATGTTTACATTGGAGATTATCTCAACAATATTTATGAATTTTCTGGCAAAGTGTATGCTTCCATTTCACTTTTAATGAATTATTTCAAATGTATTTTATTTGTTAGATTAGTATCCTTTGTTACTTTGTGTAAGTTCTTCTACTCTTCAAGGGTCTTCAGTTATCCATTTTGAGGTACGATAATGGTCTTTTGATGATTAATTTCTATGCAACAAGTTATTTTTTTCTTTTCAATACTCACTGTTTCTATTAATGACAATGTGTCTTGACACATGACACTTTGGGCTCAATTTTGGGGGGTTCTTTTAGATTTAAGTTGTTCTTCCCATATACGCTTGGGTGTGTGATCTTCCACTGGACTGTAGTCTACTACTAGTGGCCACACCCTTAAACTAAGCTAGTTTTCTTTTTCCAATAGTTATTAATTGCCAATAGCTCCTCAGCTAAGGAATAAACTTTATGCCCACATCCTTTCTGCATGCTGAAATTTGCTTGCTTGAGCTTGCCCAGGTCTTTTGCATGCCACCTCAACACTGTGAATTCGTATATAAAACTACCCTGCTGTGGTCTTAAACCTCTGTGCCTTTATAGTCATGCACCCACTGTAGTTTTTATAGGTTTTCAGAACACTCTTCCACAAATGATCCATGAGCTTTGGGATTAAATTATGTGAAACAAATGCTGTGATTAGGGCTGAATACTCTGAAGTTTCTTATTCTCTACAGGAAGACAAGTTGTGGGTCTCTGTCCTTATCAACATCAGTAACAAAGAGAAGCTTCTTAAGTGAGGGTTGAGATATGCATTAATATTTGAGTTTACTACTACACCCATTTTGTCAAATAATGCTTGTTGGTTCCCTTAGGGACTATGACCTATCTAAACATGTTTTGGATCAAGATCCAAATGTCTGCACTGAGATAACAATGACAAGATACATATGATGGAGGTCGGATGGATAAAAGAAGCTATGTTTCTGGCTCCCTTTCTCAACCTTTCTCTCACATGCACCACTGTCACTTTAGTGACATCGTCACACCACTGGTGTATACATTGAATTATACAATATTCCCATACCCTTCTTCATAGAGAAACAAATGTGTCCAAGTTCATCCTCTGGAGAAGGTACTAGTAACCACCAATCTTCCTTGACATTTTTTGTAATATGCATCAATCCCTTTGACTCTTTTGTTTTGCCATTATGACACAGGGTTTAAGTAGTTCATCTCAGTTTTAAACACAGTGAAGCCAATGAAACCTGGAACCCCTAACTTTCCTGTCTACATGTCGCAAATGCTGAGCTCTCATACGTATACTGCCAAGTCCAGCTCCCATTCATCATCTTTGTAAACTATTTTTGAATATTAAACAATTAAATTTTATTTGTATTGAAAATTTGCTAATTAAATTGTAACCTTCATGGTTCAATGTCTGCTTAGATGGTGGGGCACGTGTTTCAGTGGTACATCCTCATGGCCAAAGTTCAGCTAGTCTCTATACTCTTTTTCTTTAGTAATAGAATAGGATTATTCCAAAGTGAAAGATTTGGAATTTAATATAGCGTGCCAAACCCTCACTATAAATACTTACAGGATTTCAGAAATGCAGAGGTGACGTAGAACTGGAAGCTGTCCTAAACATAAACACAAATACACACATTAAATACATTTATCTGTCCCCTATCAAGAAAGATATGTCAATAGGTTTAACAAATTAATATAATAGCTGAAAAAATATAATAGGATGATGGGAGAAAAGTTTTCTTCAGTCACTGACTGTTTTATTTAGAATTAAATGTAACTATCAGCATTGTTTTAAATCTTTCTTCCCATTGTTCAAGTAGGACCTAGGCAGCCATCTTGGTCTTTCATTAGAAAGCTGAAGATGAGATTGGAAGAGAAATTTGAGTAAAGCACCCAGTATCTAATGATTAATCTAGTGGAGCCAGAGTCCTTATATGAACTAAAATAATTTTTAAAGAAGAGAAAAATAAATATAGCGCATTTCACTCACTAGTACTTTGTTTTTCTTGTGTATAAATCTTACCTGAAAACCTAAATAACACAAGTTTTTGCCAAACCTTCACCATAAATACTTACAGGATTTCAGAAATGCAGAGGTGACGTAGAACTGGAAGCTGTCCTAAGCATAAACACAAATATCCCCAAGTATTCTATGAGGGCTTCAAAATGAGGAATTGCATATTTCCTGAGTATAAGAAAGGGAAAGCATACCCATATCTCAACAATTTTGCTGCCTAAATAGGACCAGCTTAATAGTATCAAAGATGGGAGAGGGATTGCTATCTTACCAATTGGCTGTATTTGAAAAATAACTCTTTAGATCTTATAGAGTAGTATTAGGGATATTGCTGATTTACCACATTGTGAATGGAATGGTGTGTGTCTGTGCATAGTGAGATATGCAATTCTTCCTTAGCAGTTTCAGATGAGTAACACTGGCATTGGCTTAACATTCCACTCATGGCCTATGTATTTATCTACCAGGATGAGAGAGCACTAATAGATTCCTATTACTAACCAGGGGGCAAAATGGGTTTCTCTTTGGCATTTCTGTGACTGTCCTAGCATTTTGCAGTGAATGCCCAGAGCAAAGTGAAAGATTTGGAATTTAATAGAGATGAAGTGAAACGTAAAAGACATAGCATGGTGCAAATGGATATTTTTATAAAAATTATTCAATATAACTCTTTTCCTCTGATCTATTGAGAGGATATATTAAATTACAGTTTCATAGAATTACAGGTCTTAAAGCTAAAAGGCAAGTTGAATAATAATCTCTTGCAAACCACAGCTTCCAGGCAGGAGATGTATCATACTCCCAGTCCACACACTTGTTAATAACATCTTCCAAGATTACAAAGCAGAAAATTAATGTCAAATCCAATTTTTGACTTCTGATATGAAACTGCATTATAATATCCTTATATATGTCATGATGTAATGTAAAGTTTAAACTACTATATCAATTTTAAATACTTAATGGATGAAACGTCAGATAAATGTTGGTATTATGTGACCAGTGACAGCATGGAGACACAACAGAGGGATAAGAAAATACGAAAGAAAATATATCTATTACAAATAAAATCAGTTAAACCTGTTAATGAAGAGAAACCTGTGATTGATGATTTTAATGATTTTGAAGCTAGGCAATGCTACTCTGGCCAGCAAAGAAAATCCATGTTTTACCTGGGGATCTTGTAAAACAGTATCCCAATGTTGCTCAAAGTTCATAGGGCATATTGAAAGGCACCATGTGTGTGTCAGCTGAGATGCAAAATTTCTTTGTAAGTCTTGTAAAATTTGTAAAAAAAAGTCCCACACACAATAAAGAGGAAAAAATAATTTACACCTTTAAATAAAAAATTGAAGAGCCTTCATTACATTTTTGTGGCTATTATAAAGTATTCTGATAAATACAATTCAAAGAGCAAAAGCCTTAATTATAGCTCATACTTCCAGGTTACAATTCATCATGATATAGTAAGAAGTCCCAGCAGGAAGTAGCTGATCACACTGTATCTGCAACAAAGAAGCAAAGAGTGGCAAACCCTGTGCTAAGCTCATAGAATAGGGAATGGTGCTCCTTATAGTAGGCAGGACTTTCCCTCTGTTAACCTATTAATCTACTGAAAACACAAAGAGTCTCTTTGTCCATTGGATGTTAAAACTCATCACACTGACAATTTAAATTAACTATCATACAGAGAGCCTTTTCCTTCTTTTTGGTATTATTCAGACAATCCTTGTAGCCTTCAAAGGGGAAGCAGAATACCATTGAAAAAAATCTGAGTTTGAGTTACATGAGTTACAACCAAGTACAGTTGTCATAGTTTTCCCTGGGTAAGATAGCACCTGTAGAAAAGAGAAGACTTTAAACATCTAGTCCCAACAATCTAATTAAGCACTGTAGCTAGGAGACCTTAGAGAAGTCATAGCTCTGGTGGAGATCAGGAATAGGAGACATGGAAAACTTGTTGAGAGAGTGAAGGGATTTATAAAGATAGATTCTTATAAGTAATTTTTCTGACCATCTTTAAAATACTGAAATAGAAATAAATATCTGTCTCAAAATATTTTAGTCATATTGAAAGAAATTCAGAAAATTCATTCAATGATAATTTATATCATAAGAAAATAAGTTTTTAATAAAATGAAAGCTACTATCATATTTGGTGTTTATTTCTATTGTTTCTATTACAATAATAACTTAAAAATTAGTATCCTACATGAAATTGAGAATAAATAACTGAATCCTGGAGGTGAGCAGAAATGTAATGTTTAACTGGCAGTTATTATTGTAAATGTATGGCTGAAAGCACAAGATTAGACAAAATATTCACAAAAATTAATTGTCTAGCTGTTTGTGTAAAAGGCAGAATTTTGTACAATTTCAATATTCTATGTTAAACAAATAAACACTAGAACGGGTGTGGATCAAAGAGTGAGTTCAGGAACAGACGAAGTGGCACATCCTTGTGCATGCCTGAATAAATAAATCACAGGCTTCAAAGCGTTCTCTGAGTAGCAAAGTACGCTGGCTTTAGGCCAAAATGAAAAATATGCAAAGTTTTCTTTCAGCGGCTGTCTGTTCAAATGCACTGCAGGAGTGGAGGAGGGATTCTGGAATGTGCCCTGAAAAATCGTTCAGGGTTGGCAAACCTGAGGCACATCGTGCCATGTTCTATTCTCTCAGTCATATATTTTCATAAAAGTGAACTGCAGTTAAATGAATATTTGAAATTGGGTTATAGGAGCCTGGAAGTCATAAAAGAGCAGCAGGGCATTAGAGGTGTACAATGAAGAGTTTTATAAGAGGCTCAGCTTGCCAGGGAGACTCAAGTTTGTGTAGGAGGTCCTGACACAAGTACATTCTCTGCTGGTAACAATCTTACAAGTCATTGCTCAACGCTGAGATGGGGATGGACTCCAAACATGGTCTCCAAAGAAAATATTCCTATAATAACTAACATACAAAGTTCCTTTTCTGGGGTACATAAATAGCACCATTCATTTGGACTCAAAACATGGCCCCACCAACATGGAAACCACAACTACTCACTCAATGTCCTAAGGGTTCAGGTCTCCTTTACTTGCTTTCCCATTATTAACCCACATGATTCACTATTATCTTTCTAGTTTCACAGCTGAGTAACCTAAGTAGAAGTAGTCACAGATCTCCAAATTCATAAAAGAAATTCTTGACTATAGATAGCTGTGCATCAATCCTGTGGGCCTAGCAAGTTTTTCTCTCTTCTAGTTAATCAGAGCAGGAAATGAACCATGTGACATAGGTCTCTGAGTTTTAAAACTGCTTTTCTTTATTGTTTTTTTTTCTTTTGGTTTGTTTTCTTTAAAACAGTTGTATAACCCACACTAGCCTCAACTCTCGTTAACTAAGGATGACTTTGAAGGGTAATCCTCCCGGCTCTGTCTCCAGTTACTAGGACTCTAGGCAAGTGATTACTCATGTAGTTTTAGCACAATGGATTTCTGAATGCCAGTCTTGGTCATGTCTGGGAAAAACTATACTGTATCATAAATGAGACCACAGATATACAATTATTGGAATTAGTGGTGACCCATCAAGATCCTCTAAACCATATATATTCCTCTGTTTAGCTGTGCAGGATCTGAGTAAATTCAATGCCGACCAAAGTTATTTGATATCTAGTTTCATCTCCTTTATTTGAATGTTTTTTAAGAATCTCAGGCTAAAAATATGTTGAATGAAAACTAACAGATCATCATGTACCACTTTAAGTTGAAAATGACTTGTATATTCCTGCTTAGTTCACTGGAGCACATACTCATGAGGACTATACATCCAAGTATAGAAAATTTCTATTCATCCATGGGGATGTTCAAAGACCTGCCTTAAGTCACAAATAGTACACAACCCTGTATGTGCTATTGTTGGAGGAAGGCTGCTTGTTTTTCTGTGCTGCCTGGCTAGCTTAGACACGAAATAATCGCATAGAAGCCATATTATTGAAATCACTGCTTGCCCCATTATCTGTAGCTTCTTAATGGCTAACTTTTCTTAATTTAACCCATTTCTACTAATCTGTGTATCACTACAAGGCTGTGGCTTTTTGGGTAATGTCCCCAGCTTCTGTCTCCAGTGGCAGCTCCATGGCTTCTCTCTGACTTCACTTTTCTTCCTCCAAGCATTCATCTTCATTTTTCACACATAGTTCTTTCCTGCCTTTGCCATAGGCTCAAAGCAGTTCTTTATTCATTTTCTAATAAAAGCAACACATAGACAGAAAGACCTCCCACACCATTTTCCCTATTTTGTTTAAACTAAAAGGAAGGCTTTAATTTTAGCATAGTAAAATTACTTATAAAAAAACAGGTATCGAACAAATTATAGTTACAATATTTATATATACTTTATTCTTTATTATAACTAAGGAAAACTATAACTATAAATTCTTCGACACCATCAAAACTTTAAAAGGACATAATATTACCTAAGTAAACAGGAAGTACATTGTAAGCAACTTCCAAAGCTCTAGAAATGACAGAGACATCTTGCTGCCTCGACACATTACCCAAAGTTCTTCCATACTCTTAAGAAACCCATCTTTAGCCTATAGGTCCATGGTATCCAGAAGACTTTTCCATGAAACAGGAAATTTCAAAGACAGTTCTGCCTATATTGGCAGTTGGTCAGTCCTTTTCTTCTGTGTCCAGAAAAAAAAATTCTAGTAGACTCTTTTATGAAGCAAAAACCCTGAAGGATCATCTCACCTTTAAGCAAGTTCAGCAGTCCTGCACGTCCAGTTCAGCAGTCCAGGCAGGAGCAATTTCTTGCCCAAATTTCTTGTAAACTCCATAAGCAGCATCTTTGATGCCCATCTTCCTCTTGAAGTAATTGATGCTGCCAGGAGCAGATGTGTCTCACTATCATGAAAAGTCATAAGTTTTTAAAACATTTAAATGCCTTATTCTTTAGTCTTTAGAAGAATGCCCATCCATCTGAAATATATCTCTGTACATCTAGAAAATCTAACATGACTACAATCTTGACTATTATAGATGACACTCTATTTACCTATATTTCTTAATTATACATTACACTTTTAAATAAGCTGCACAAACATAATACCTTAATCAAGAGCAGAAATATACATATAACAAAATTGACCTAAAACTTGTATCAATAAACCAAGATTCATACCAATGCTAAGTGTTCATATCTATAACATATCCCCCTTTAAATGTAAACAAACATTTACAAATAATATTTTGTAATATGGTTGCAGTTCTGTCCAAACTTTATCCTGTTGTTTATTGAGCAAAGTAATTTTTGATAGTGTTCACAGTGACCTCTTAGAGGGCCAGAGTCTATCAAACCATATTAGCCTGGAATAAATCCACAGGTTCTTATCCTCTGGGAAAACAAAAGAAGAACCTCTTTTCCAAAATATCATATCCTCAGACCCAAATTCTAAAGTCAAGATACCTTTATAATATACATGCTGGTTTAGCTTAGCAGCCCATACAATGAAATGTCTCTCTCTACATAGGTCCTTCACAGTCAAAATATTCAAAGAAAAATATATATATAATCCAGACTCTCTATGATTTTTTTTATTTTTACATGGCTTCTTTTTCTTTACCCTTTTTAATCTATGACTGTCTATACTATGTCTCTTTAAAGACATTGTTTTATTATTTTAAACCATTTACTTCATTTTATAACTCTCTATACTCTTTTTCTTCTCTTTTCCAAGCCTACTTACATTTTTCCAACACTGACTCATTCAGAGATCTTTTATGTCTGAATCTGTCATACTGTGCTTCTGTAATTCTTTACTGTCCAGGAGTGCTTCCTAAAATGATAAGTGGTTTTTAATAACTTAAGCTGTGCCATTGCTAGGGGAAATATGGTACTACCTGCTTGCCCACACAGTCCAGCATGGTGAAGCCCCTGGCCACCTCTGAAACACATGCACATTTCCCCATCTCTAGGTACACAACCTATCTCAAGCCATAGCACATTTCTTATGAACCCCATTGAAATGTTTGGTCACCTGAGAGAGCCAGAGGTCGTGCCACCAGCAAGGCCAAGAAAGTCATCACTACAAAAGGGTACAACATTTTTCCTGCTACTGCTGAATCAGGAAAATCTCTCCAAAAAGAGCTGTGGCAAGCCACCAGGTGAAAAAAATGCAGCTCAACTTTAATTTTTTGTTTCTAGAGTTCCTTTCCAAGCTCCCTTAGGTTTTACATGGATTCGGTTCACCATGTTGGCACACCAATTTGTTGGCGGTGACCCCTGTTCTTCACAGCTGCTTGGCTAACTCTGACCCAAAATAATACTCTTGAGTATTGCCATGTGGCTGTGGCTTACGAGCTAAAGTTCTGGAGTCTATCTCTGGCAGGGCTTCTTGCCTCCACCCTTCTTTCTTCCAAGCCAATTTCTTTATTTGTTACCCAATCAAAGCAACACATAGACACCATGCTGTATTTTAATCACACATGCAGATAGAAATCTAATGTTTTCCCACTTTACTCTGACACCTACCATACTCTGTTTTATAGTTTTGTCAAAAATAAAAATAGAGTAAACTAATGTACCTTCTGCAACATTTTATACAAGATATTTTCTTAAAATAGACCTCAGAAACCACAGTATTTTTTATTCTCTTTGTAAAACTCTCGACCTTTCACAGGGTGGCAACATTTTATTTTATATCTTTTGTTTCATGTCAAGATGAACAGCACTACTTATCTTTCATCATGAAGCCATTAAGAACTATGGTTATTATTTCAGAATGAGTTTGAACTGTTTGAACTTAAGTGAATACTAAGAGGCTGATAAGCATTTAGTGTATATAGTATGGATACTCTAATAACTGATGAATTGTAATTTCCATGCATTGCCCTGTTACACAATGGGAGATGATTCATCATATGGAATTTTCTCATTGAATAATTTTAGATTCTTGATGCTTAATTATATTTGAAGAGGAAGTAGTTTAGATATATAAAATGACTATTATCTTACTGAAGAAGGCCTTTTGAGAGAGCTTCCCTTGTTTATATGATTTCAACAAGAACTTACTTATCATGTATTTAGAGCACTCTTGTTTGATGAGTTTCTATGTATAAGCAATAATATGCTTTACTATATAGTTTTAAATCAAACCTTTCTCTTGCTTTCAAACTTCACTTTAAAATTTCAGAGTCCCTTCACTCTTACGGGTATCTCCCTCCTTGCCTTATACACTGATGGACAACTAGAAATCTCTTTTCAAATCAGAGAACCCAATTAAGCAGGTTTCTTACTTCTTGAAAAATAACATGTTTTTATATATTTTCCTTCTTGGTTTCTGGCATTGTGTTAGTTGAGACAGATGGTCTTATAGTTATTTATAGTCTATCTGTAAAGCAATACAGTAAACCCATTGTAATTTTTTTATAAAAAATTTATATGTATCTTCTATTCTGGCATTTACTTCCACAACTACAAAAATCGGTAAATCTTTAAGCTCGAATTAAGAAAAAAACTAAATTATTTGCAAAGTTCAAAGACTATACTATGTCAGTCAAGCAAAGTAAAACAAAATAAATATAAAATTATCTAAATAATTTTTCCTAAAATTCATTTGTTCCTGATTCTGAAAGTAAAACAAATCTATTGATGCATTTATTATATGTGACTTAATTTAGATTACTAAATTGGAAGACCACATTTGTCATAACTATAAACCTGACTTTCTTTTTCATGAGTTATACTTCAGGTCTCAGTTGAATGGTAGAAATGTAGCCAGGTCTTGTGTATACTGTCAAAGTTTTTTGAGTCTATATGTGTATCAGTCCCTTGGTTTCTGGGAAATACTATTCATTTAGAGTTGTTCATCATCTCTTGTTTTTATAATCTATATGTGTTGTCTTGTACATAGATCATTCAGCTTTCATGGGAGAGATTTGATAAAGACATACTGTTTAGGGCAGAGTATGCCATGCTCCAAGCTCTCTCACTTCTCTACATGTTTTCCAGTTGCAAGAAGAAACTTCTCTGTTGAGAGTTGAGTGATGCCAAATCAATGGGTTCAGGCCACATAAGATCGGCTATACCACTCTGTGAATATATCCAAAAGATTTTTTATTCTATTACAAAGATATTTGCTCATCTTTCCAGATTCTTTGCACCTTTCTACTCATCCACCTTCATGTTCTTTCTCAAACAGTACCAGCAACCGAAACCACAAAAAATAACCCCACAAAATGAGGAGTAAAACACAAAAGCACATAGAACTTGAGGCAAGTTTTGCTGCCATGCTTAATCTTCCTTGCAAAATACAAAGAAGGAAAAGTTTTATTTCATCTTCATAGTAACTACTGCACAACTCAGAGGCAATGAATAAACATTTCAATGTTTGATTAAGCCCAGAAAGCACATATAGAAGTTAGTTTACATATTACATATAATGAGTTACCTCTCTTTTTGAAACTATTTTGTAGTATATTTGGTTTTTAAATAAAGTTTGTGTGTGTGTATATATATATATATAGATATAGATATAGATATAGATATAGATATAGATATAGATATAGATATATCAAAATTATTCACAGTGATTACTGTGCTGTGTAGGGTTTGTCAACTTGACACCAAACCAGATATATTGGTAAAGGAGAGTCTCACTTAAGAAATTTCCAACATAATATTGGTCTGTGATCATGTCTGTGGGGCATTTTATTGGTTAAAGTTTGATGTGGGAGATCCAATTCACCATGGAAAATCCTGTCCTGGGGAAGTTCATCCTCAGAGATGTAAGAAATGTATCTAATGACAAGCCAGTAAGCGGCTTTCCTCAATGATTTCTTGCTATGTCACTTTTTATTATGTTGCATCTTTAAATTCCCTCAAAGATGGAATGTGAGTGGGACATGTAAGTCAAATAAGTCCATCCATCCCCAACTTGCTTTTAGTCACTATATTTAACACAACTACAAAATGAGGATATTTATCATATTAAAATTATTCATATATGGTTTTCCATGTTTGAAATCACCTATATATTGAAAGTTCCTAGTACCCAGAACTTCCATACTCAAGATCAGCATGTATATAAAAAACAGTACAGGGAATGGAGCACAACCATATCAATAACACAAAACAGTGCACTACATTTAGAAAAATGTTAAATTTAATCAAGGTGAAAAGACTGAAAATAGAATTCATACATCATATACGACATTTATCAGAATATCTTAAGAAAACTGGTACTTAACATTTCCAAATGGAAACCCAAGAACTCTAAACTCAGAAACGTACTTTTAGTACATAATACCTGAAAGGACTTCATTTGTTTGCACTATCAGTGTAACTTACCCACATATATTCTATGTTGGGCTACACTTATACAGAGATTCTAAATGTGATTGAAAACTGACAAGCCGGGTGGTGGTGGCGCACACCTTCAATCCCAGCACTCGGGAGGCAGAGGCAGGCGGATCTCTGTGAGTTTGAGGCCAGCCTGGTCTACAAGAGCTAGTTCCAGGACAGGAACCAAAAAGCTACAGAGAAACCCTGTCTCGAAAATCCCCCCCCCAAAAAAAGGAAACTGACTACTTCTTATATTTGTTCTGTATTAAAACCTATCATTTTTGTCAAGTTCTTTGCATTTCTGCATTTCTAAAATTTTATTTATATAGAGTTAAGTACTCATCCTGTATGATTCTTGGAGCATTTCTAAACTCTGTAGTTTTGTGTTTAAATATATACTTATGATTTGTTGAAGGAGCTGCCGGCCATGTTCCTGCTGCCTGGCTCCTGGCTGCCAGCTAGCTTATGTTCTGAAATAATTACACAGAAACTGTATTCTTTTAAACACTGCCTGGCCCATTAGTTCCAGCCTCTTATTGGCTAGCTCTTACATATTGAGCTAACCCATTTCTAATAATCTGTGTAGCCCACAAGGTGGATTACCAGGAAAGATGTTAACCTGCAGCTGTGTCGGGTGGGAGAATCATGGCGACTCCTGACTCAGCTTCTTTCTCCCAGCATTCTGTTCTGTTTACTCCACCCACCTAAGGGTTGGCCTATCAAATGGGCCTAGGCAGTTTCTTTATTAATTAACCAATGAAAGCAACAGATAGATAAAGACACTCACAGATCAATGTTTCTCTGCATAGTTCTGTTTGCTAGTTGTAATAGGAGCTCCAAGCAGATTTAAAATATGAAAAGTTCTTTTATTGATAAATCATCACAATGTTCTTTAAGAAAATATTATTATATAATTCCAGCTTGATTGTTCTATTCACCTTTTCCAATATTGTCAATTCAGTTAATCACATTGAATTAAGTTAGTCCTTTTTTTCTTGATGAGCTAATTCCCCACTTCTCTTCATTTTTAAGTCCTATCTTGGATTAATACATTAAAGCTTTCCATTAGCTTCAATTGGTCATCCCCATGTCACCAATGCTTACCCGACTTGAAAGCTTGTAGTCCAGATTCCATCAATCACACTGTCATGGCCTTAATGCAACCCATGTGCATTTTTTGGAATGCTACTGTATTCTTACATAGAGTTTCTAGCTTTCTAGTATTTCTTGTTTTATCATATACAGGGAGACTGTATTGTGTATTTTCTGTAAATTATCCATGACATGAAATAATATCAAGATGTGAATCTAAAAATTATAGTTATAGATATTTTATGTTGTTTCCTCTCCTTTTCTTGCTCATATATGTGGAAAAACATATGTATGGAAGATCATTTAATACCCAAGGACTTATGCATGTATACATTGAGATGAGGAAGAAGTTAAAATGCTACATATCTAAATAAACGTCAATGAAATTTTATATAACATACTTGAATGTCTAGGTCCATAAGTATTTGTTACAAGTGTTAACTCCCAAGTAACTATTGCTTCTTGAGGCACAAAATTTGTATATATTCATGAGGTCCCTTATTACAGTTTGATGATTACATATACAAAGTATGATCATATCTAACTAATAGACACTTCTGTTCATCCATGAAACCATAGTGACAATATCAGATCCAGAATTATATGACAACAGATATGTCAATGATATGGATATATTATGCCTTACTTTGTCTTTGCTATCATTTTTTTCTTGTTGTGAGAGAACCTAAGTGATCTAAAGTTAATCTGGTATACAGAACAATTTTAAAATAGCCACTTTTTTGAGCAATCATTTATGAAGAACTAACATTTAAAGAACCTTGCTGTATCATTTTTCTTTTTTGTGAGATTACAGCTTCTATACTAGGAGCAAGCATATTTAGATGGAGCCTAAAATGTTCTCTGCACAATTTTTAATTTGAACAGTTAGTATTCATTTTATTTATGATGAAATGCCAAATAAAATGTTGTAGAGTGTTAATAATTGCCAATAAATGATTGAAATAGAAATTCTCTTGGAAGGACAGAAGGAGGACCTCGTGCCAGGGAATAAATTTGAGTAGAGGATTTATGGTATGTTTCTCAGCAAATATTGTAAAAACATTTAATTTTTACTTTTATGGTGACAAAAACTGATGAGAAACTACTAATATTTCATCAGTAGTTATTCGGTATCTAATTTCCCTAAATATTGAATGTAAGAAGGAAAGGTAATATATTAGTTATTCCTAGCATTATTGATAATTTCTTATAGACTAGCCCCCATTGATTCAGTGAGTTTATGTTAAAAGATTATTGCAAAGCTCATTTTCTACTATAACATAACAGATAAAGTTATGTGATATACAAGACAATCATCAGAGAAAAATATGATATGTATAGTTCTTTTGGTTACAAAATTATTTTCTTATTGGTTTTTAAAAAAATAACATTTGAAATTAGTATAAACAAATTGAAGGGTTTTTATTTAATTTTTGTACAGAAGAGTGACTTTTTTTAAAAATTCGATATCACCTTCACTACACATACTGATGATTGCCTTCTGGAGATCACAAGGCATTTCTAAGACTGAAGTAGTCCAATGAGCAATGGTAAATACACATTTCCCAACACTAACTTAGAAACCAGCTAGCAACTAATTGTGTATGTCAAGATGCTGAACCCAGGGGAGGAATAACAACTTACAAGACCAAACTTCTACAAGAACTAAAGAGTACAAAACAAGACTGCTTTTTATGAAGGCTATAAGCTATATTCAAACAATATATCCATTTATATTAAATGTTATGCTGCATTGAGACTTGAAATTAATGAAACCCTAAACAATACTGGAGAGTGTACCTGTACTGAGCTTGACCTATAGTCAGATTGATGACTATTTTAAATGTCACCATAGAAGCTTCATCCAGCAAATGATGGAAGCAGAGGCAGAGACCAGCATCAGAACCTGGACTGAGCTCCCAAAGTACAGTTGAAAGGAGGGAAGACTGAGAATATGAACAAAGAGATCAAGGCCATGTTGGGATACCCACTGAAAAAGGTTACCTGAGCTAACAGGGGCTCACCAACTCAAGCAGGACAGAGAAGTAACCAAAAATGACAAAACTAGGTCATTGGAATATGGTTGACAGTTGTATGTCTGGGGCAGACAGTGGAGCCCCTGGCATTGGGACCAGGATTTATTCCTACTGCTTGTACTGACTTTTTGGAACCCAGTCTCTTTGGAGGGATACCTTACTCAGCCTAGGTATAGTAGGGAAGGTCCTTCCTCAAAGCAATGTGCCTTAACCTCTCTGAGGAGTGGATGGCAGGTGTAGTGGGGGGGGGATATGCAGGAAATGGGAGGAGATTGGCAACTTGGATTGGTATGTAAAATATTAAAGATATTTTTAAATAAAAATCGACTTAAAAACACACAGTTGTTTTTACTTTGCTTTGTAGAAGAGGAAAGGTGTGGTGAAATTTGAAGAGTTGAGAGATGGGTGGCCTGTAATCTGGATGTATTGCTTTAGGTAAGAATAAATTCAAAATAAGTTGTTAATAAAACATAAAATCCACTTTCAAATATAATCCCTCTCATTTAACATAAATAAAATACAAAATTCTTGCATCCACACAAATACCACTCAAAGCCTCAGCCAGGCTTATAATTTGAACATTTAAAGAACAGTCTGAGGTGTTATGCTGTTAGGAAGCTACAGTACCAGTCTTGCACATCACAGCAATGCTTCTATAGACT
This sequence comes from Microtus ochrogaster, assembly GCF_000317375.1. Taxonomy (NCBI): domain Eukaryota; kingdom Metazoa; phylum Chordata; class Mammalia; order Rodentia; family Cricetidae; genus Microtus; species Microtus ochrogaster. The sequence goes on from NC_022036.1 coordinate 2,507,512, forward strand.
AGAGACTACTGGGAGGTGAAGAGATTTCCTCATCTTAGCACACCAACACCATCAAAGGGCCATTTACACCTGCAAGTTCTATATGGAGCCTGCAGGGATGCAGCAATCCCAGTGGATGTGCACCCCAGCTGAGGAACCCTGAGCCAAGAGAAATGAAACTTTAAAGAAGCTTTGTACACAAACCTGTATTTTTACCTGTAAAGTGACATCACCCTTATTGCACTAAAGAATAAAGAACATTTCATGTTGTTTAGGAAGGTTTTTAACCTTTCACAAACCTGTTTACTATATCTTGAGAAGACAGATTGGGAAAAAAGGAAATGGTTTTTCAGCCACGAGGCTTCCAACAAGGCAATGGAGTCTTGTGAACTCTAACTCTACAATACTATTTACTTACATACAGTAATTAAATTTTGCATCCCTCTATTTACTCTTGTGTACTATCAAGCCACTTGTTTGTCCCAGCTGCCTGGCTAGATTAGCCCCGGAAAAACCATACAGAAATTGTATTCATTAAAACACTGCTTGGCCCATTAGCTCTAACTTCTTATTGGCTAACTCTTATATTAGTTTAACCCATTTCTATTAATTTGTATATCGCCACCTGGCAGTGGCTTACCAGCAATGATTCTAATGGGCATCCATCTTAGGCGGAGGATCCATGGCATCATCTCTCTAACTCCACCCTTCTTTCTTCCAGCATTCAGTTTCATCTTCCCTGCCTACTTAAATTCTGCCCTATCAACAGGCAAAGGCAGTTTCTTTATTCATTAATGAAAGCGACACATAGACAGAAGGACCACCTATACCATTCTTGATTATTTATTCAGTGAGTATTGTATCTCCAATAAAGGACTATACTTTTCTTCCACAATTGTTCCAACTGAACAGAATTGTTCATTCAACTTAAAATTAATCAATAATTTAACACTAGAGTTGTATGACTGGGGTAGTCTGTGGGGCCATTGGCAGTGGGATCAGGATTTATCCTTAGTGCTTAAAATGGCTTTTTGGAGCCCATTCTTTTTGGAGGCATACCTTCCTCAGCTTAGATATAGTGGGGAGGATGTTGATCCTGCCTCAAAGTGATGTGCCAGACTTTGTTGATTCCCCATTTGAAGATTTACCGTCTTTGAGGAGAGAATGGGAGATGGGGTGGGTGGAAGATGGAGAGATCCAGAAGAGGGAAGGCAGAGGTAACTAGAACTGGTATATAAAACGAGAAAAGAGTTCTTTAAAAAATAAAAAAGACAAAAGAGATAATGCTACTATTTTTTGTTTTTATTCAACTCTGAAAAAAGAGCAACATTTATTTCTACTACTTCAATATTTTTCATAGTGGAGCCAAATGAAATATCACACTCATCAGTTACTTCCCTTTGATGACTACAACTAAAACTGAAAGAACATCTTTGTGTGTGTGTGTGGAGACAGCATGACACTTGCAATTTTAATTCTATAGCACTTCCAAAGTTTTGCTTTTTTAACATCTGCCAGAGTCATTGTTCTCCTAATTCAGAATGTTAATAAAAAAATTGAAAATTCTCAGTCCCAATATTCAATACCCCATGATGCCTTTAAGGATTCCTGCTCAAAGGTGGAAGCCACATAATAATCCAAATTTATATATTTGGCATTTGATGTGTATGTTGCAGATGGCTTTTGATTTGATATGCAAATAATAGTAATTACAAAATAGTTACATCAGTTATCCTAATTTTTTCATTGTGATTCTATGAAGGAATGTGTGTGTGTGTGTGTGTGTGTGTGTGTGTGTGTCTGTGTGTGTCTGTGTGTGTGTGTCTGTGTTGAGAGAGAGATAGAGAGAGAGAGAGCGAAAGAGAGAAAGGTTTAATAGAGCCGGAGGGAGACTATCTTGATGTTTTGTATTCTCTATTTTTAACCACATTACTATGTGGCCACATTAATATAATTCAGTAATTCAGTTTCCAAATTCTAATGTCTACTACTAAGTCAGAGTTCAAGGTAAAGAATATTTCCTTAACATGCTACTAATGGAGGTAAGTAAGACAAGAGGAAGAAACAAAAGGGATACAAATTATAGTCACAGTTTTTTCTCCTTTCTACCTGTTCCACTGGCTTTATTTTTCTCTGCCTATCAGGTCCCCTTAGCTGCTTATGAAATAACCACTCTGAGGTTTAGTATCATTTACAGTGGTTCGGCCAATGGCTTAAGCTTTTTACTTGCTAGCTCTCTATTATAAGTTAACTCATTTCTATTAATCTATGCATAACTATGTGCTTGTAGTTTACAGGTGGTACCCTGGCATCTCACTTCCCCTGCAGCTATATGGTGTCTCCTCTGCTATCTGCTGTCTCTCTCTCTCTCTTTTGTTTATATGTCTCGCCTGGTACATTCTGCTTGGCCACTGGCTGAAACAATAAGAGAAACACTATGTTCATAGCAGCATGGTTTGTCATAGCCAGAAACTGAAAACAATCTAAATGCCCCTCAACTGAAGAATGGATAAGGAAAATGTGATACATTTACACAATGGAGTACTACACAACATAAAAAAATGGCATCTTGAATTTTGCAAAAAAATGGTTGGAGCTAGAAAATATTATTTTGAGTGAGGTAACCCAGACACAGAAAGACAATTATCACATATACTCACTTAAAGGTGCTTTTAAAACATAAAGCAAAGAAAAATAGCCTACAAACCACAATCCCAGAGAACTTAGACGACAATGAGGACACTAAGAGAGACTTGCATAGATCTAATCTACATGGGAAATAGAAAAAGACAAAATCTCCGGAGTAAATTGGGAGCATTGGGGATTTTTGGGGAGGGTTGAAGGGGGAGGAAGAGGCAGGCAGGGGAGCAGAGAAAAATGTAGAGCTCCATAAAAATCAATAAAAAAAGGAAAAGAATAAAGAAAGAAAGAAAGAAAGAAAGGAAGGAAGGAAGGAAGGAAGGAAGGAAGAAAGAAAGAAAGAAAGAAAGAAAGAAAGAAAGAAAGAAAGAAAGAAAGAAAGGAAGACAGAGTCACAACATACAGGACATCCTATATCAACAAATAGGAAAAGACATGGAAATAAGTAAAACAAGAGGAAGAAATAAAAGGGATGCAAATAAGGAAAGAAGACAAAGTATAAATAAGGACCCTAAGGATACCACATAGAAAATTAACAAGGTAAAATCAGTGGAATTCCTATGTGCCAAAGACACACAAAATGAAAAAGTAATCAGGGAAACAATCTCATTCAAAACAGCCAAGGAAACAATAGCAACAACAAACAACAATAATAATAATTCAAAAACACTTGAGAAAAAACTTAGCAAGAAAATGAAAGATCTACAATGAAATGTTTAAGGAACTAAAGAAACAAAGTGAGGAAGGAAGAAAGATATCTCTTGCTAATGGTTTGGAAGAAATAATAATATTAAAAACAACTTGGTACTGGCACAAAAGCAAACATCTACACCAGTGGTAAGAATTGAGAAGCTAAATGGAATTCCACATAGTGACAGGTACATTAGTTTAACAAAGGTACCAACAGTACAGATTGGAGTAAAGATAACCATTGATATATAAATGCGTATTTATATATGTCCATGTATTCTGTAAATTTCCAGTATATAAATATATTTTTTAATTTTATTATATTAGCTATTATAAATGCATATTTTTCTTTTAGTTAACGATATAATATAATTAAATAATTACATCATTTTTCTCATCCATTTTTTCTCTTTAAGATCTCCCTTGCACTTTGTCAAATAATGCCCTCTTTATTTCACTAGATGATGATATGTGCATATGTGTATATGTATGTACATATATCTTAAAAATGAGCAATATGCATAAAAATGAACATTTCACAAATGCCCATTTGCAACAAATAGTGTAACTTCAATTTAAGGCACAGAAGAATATTATTTTTATAACCTCCTGCAATAAATAAGAACAAGTTAATAATAATAAATTTTGTAAGAATATGATTTCAGGCTTTTCCACTCAGTCAATGCTGTTTATTGACTTGTCCACTGTTGACTTCATTATGTTGAGTTATTATCCTCCTCTTACTACCTGAAGATCTTTATCCTGAAAATGTACTTTATTTTGGAAAGGTTTTTTTTTTAATTAGTTTGTTTTGTTTTCTCTTGATTTTACATTTATTGAGATGGTAATGAGGATCTGTCACTTAATTTTGTTTACTTAGTGTATGGCATTATCAATTTGTATATGTTTAACAATTCTTAAAATCAAAGAATGTTTTTAACTTGGTCACAAAATACTATCTTCTTAATGTACTGTTGAATGTGGTTTGTGATATTTTTTGAACATTCTTTTTCCTCTCTGTCACCTTAGACATTGATTCTGGGGAAATTGCACATTCAAATGATAAAAACCTGGACCTTTATCTTTATTTGTCATCTGTACACACATATCATCCCTTCATCCAAAGGGCTGGAGTTATTGTTCAAAAGTAAAGGGATGCTCTTTCAGAAAGCCTGTCTTTCCCACAGCCAATGTGGCAGCTCAAAACTACCTGTAACTGCAGGTCTGGCCATCAAATGCCCTCTTCAGGACTCCATAGGTACCAAGTCTACCTGTGATATACTAGACTCACAATGATAGACAGTCTTCACATAGAATAAAAATAAATAATTTTTAAACTATCACCCAAAAATAAATTAACAGCTTTTGTATAAGGCTTACAAATTGGAATCTAGTAAAAACAAAACAAAACAGAAAACACAAAAGATTGAGACAGAAGCAATAACTTTAGGGAAATTACTCTAATACCTCTAGAAATTAGCAAATAAAAGTCACACTTCTTTGTATTATAAATATATATTTTTAGCTCAATGAAAACTTTGATACCAACAAAAAAAAATCCAAAGTGTAGACAAACTGAATGGTGGGAGAAATGCATTGCCAGATATTTGTTATACAGACAGTGATTGTGTATTTGAAGAGCTCAGAAAGCAAACAGAATTACCAATAAGCTAAATCACAAATGAGCAATTGAAATGAGCACTTATCTAGTAAATAGTGGCCAATAAATGCATGGCAATGTGATCAGCACCTTTAGCCCTCAGGGAAATTTAAATTAAAATGACATTCAGTTTTCTTGTTACCTCATTCAAAATGCCTAAAGTCAAGAAAACAACAGTAAATTCTTGGGAAAAATTCCAGATAAAGGAACATCTACACATCAATAATGATAATGTAATAATAATGGTAAATTTATCCATTTACCATGGACATTTGTAGGAAGGTTCTTTCAAAATTAAACCCAAAACTCCCTTCTGAGGCAGCTACAGCACTCTTGGATATATACCCAGAAGAGTCTAACTTAGCCAGTGCATAGTGTGTTCCTTACTTTCTATTGCTGTGATGAAGCACCACAAGGAAAGCAACTTACAGAAGGAAGGGTGTATTTGGGCATATGGCTCCAGATTTTATAAGAATCCATCATGGCAAGGAGAAACAAGGAAGGGACAAGTATTGCAGATGGAGTAGCCAGTTGGGAGTTCACATCTTTAACAACAAGCACAAAGAGAAGAGATTAAACTGTAAATTATACAAATCTTTAAACTTCCAACTCCCACCCCCAGGGGCCATCTTCCTTACAAAGGCCACACTTCCTAATTCTCGCCAAATAGCATCCTCCAACTGGGGATCAAGAATTAAAATGCAGAATGCTATGATGGTTGTCTGATTCCAATCACCACATAGATCTATCTGCTCACTCAAGTTAATCACTACACTGTTCACAAATGGCTAATTACAGAATCAGTCTCCATGCCTATCAAGAGATGAATAGAAAGAAGACATAGTGTGTTATGGTAGTTTGAATGGATAATATAGCTCATGGGTTCATGTGTTTGATTATGTAATTTACAGCTGGTGGTATGTTTGTCTTTGATACAGAGCCTTCGCCTTCAGATTCTAAAAGAATGAGTGCTCATTGATTGACATATTCTCTCTCATATAAAAGTTTCTTAAAATTTTATCATTTTTTTTGTACATTGTGAATGTGTCATTCTAAATGTTATAATAAAAAGCTGTCTAGCCAATATCTAGGCAGAATTTCTAGGCACGGAGGACACTGAAAAAAAGAAGGTAGGGATGCCGGGAGAAGTAGAGGAAGTAGGATGGGCAATACATAGGAAAGATAAGTGTGCCACCTAAAAGAACATAGGTTAAAATATATAAGTCATTTAAGTTATGAGTTGATTAGAAACAAGTCTAAACTATCAGCTGAATTTCATAATTAAGTCTTCCTGTCGTTGAGGAGCCAATGGTCCTGAAGAAAATTTCCACTATGCTTTTCTTCTCTAATTCACAGACATGGGATTCGATAACCATGGATTCCAAGCAGATGGTAATCTCTTCTCCCTGGAAACTCATGAACAGCAGCCTGGTACAAGAGATGAGCAGTCCATACCAGAGGAATACCGCCATTTGTGATTCCTGCTCCAAGTCTTCTGGCATTTGCTATGAAACAAACCATATCCTCTCTGAGATTTTTAATCCCTCATTTATATTTACAGAAACATATTTTGAATAGGTAGCTGTGAAGCAAAGCAGCCACAGCAGCAGAGAGAGCTGAGCAGAGCTCACACTGCATGCTGGTAAATCACTCTCTTCTTACTTGCCTCTTGCTGAAGTACTCAGTCTGCGCCATCAACAACTCTCACAGGAGAACTGAAGGCCTGCTGTTCCCATAACTTCTGTAGTTCATCATTTTGCTTCAGTTGGGGTTATTAATCTATTTCCATTGATTGACAGTTGCACAGCAGTCATTTGATTTATAATTTGCACCCAAGTTATTGAATTTATAATTTGGACAGAGCTCTAAATGCATTTTTGATTTATGTGTGTCCCCCATGCAGTTATAACAAATCATTGGTGCTTGAGCAACATTTACTGTAAGACATGCACATTTAGCAGGTGAATTTTTAAAGGGCAAAGGAATCTGAATTTCTTCATAGAAAATAAAGAATCATTCATTCAAATAGCAGTAGAAGGAATACTGTGTACACATGAGCAAGTGACAATGACAGTGTTTAATAACCAGAGAAAGCCAGATCTCCTTTGTCATTCTGCCTCTACACAGGTTGTACGACAAATCTGCAGTTTGCCAGAACACAGGACCTTTTCATTTCCCCCTTAAGTGCTTATGGCCACAGAAGAGTTAGTGACAAAATTCAAAGTGTAAGTAAACTTACTATAACTCCTTCTCTAATCCGTCCAAGGTTCTGCATTGAATTTAACTCTTTGAAACACGTAAAGAAAATAATATATTGCTCTGAGGTGGGGTTAACAGCATAGTTCAGTGATACTTAAAGCAATTTAGAATACAAAATCAATAAACAAATCCTGCCTTGATATTTTGGATTCTCAGTAAAGAATCTAAGGACCAGAGGAGACTGGATTTTTCCTAGATGTTATTTATCAGAGACCCAACATGTTAAAGCATTTGTTCCTCGTGGAATGCCTGCATGCACTTGTTTTTATATTTTTATTAATTGAGCTTTTAATTGGATCTATGTTTGCAGAAATGTATGAAATCAAGTGTGATGTTTTCACTCATGGATAAATTGATGATTATTAACTCACGGAAAGCAATAGATATTTCACCTTGTCCTTTTAAGAAATCCTGAGCTTATTGTGAGCCCACTTGAGTTCCTGACTTGTGTCTTGATATGAACTGTTCATTACAGCTGTCTGTACTCTGACTTCTTGGCCATGCAGCAGCAGAACCTGCATTTCTGTACAGCTATGCCCCTGTTTCCACTGAACACCTGATCACAACTACTTCTACCCCTAATATCCAGTATGTGGTAATTGCTATTTTACACATAACTTTTATAAGGCTAACAATCCTCTGCTTTCATATAAGGACAAGGCCTTGCAGTGATTATTATTTGCCACATGGCTTAAAGTAAAGTCTTCTAACACATCCACGATACCACAAATGATCTGACACCAGAATTTCTTAGGTTTCAGTTGCATTTTTACCATGCATATGTACGATTTTTCAAAATCATTTAACTATTATTTTATTATTTATTTATTTATATTGAAATAATTACTAAAATAGT
>NC_022036.1:2515695-2519314 GCF_000317375.1 Microtus ochrogaster
TAGCTCTTGTAGACCAGGCTGGCCTCGAACTCCCAGAGATCCGCCTGCCTCTGCCTCCCAAGTGCTGGGATTAAAGGCATGTGCCACCACCGCCCAGCTGTAGTGAATTTTTCTGAAACAAGCACACACAGCTGTATAGGGCACTGAGCATGTATGGTGGATCAGCACACAGCTATGCATGACAATAAATGTATGTGTGAGATGTATCGGCACACAGCTGTGGATGACAATGAATGTGTGTGTGTGTGTGTGTGTGTGTGTGTGTGTGTGTGTGTGTGTGATGTATCATCACATAGCTGTGCAGAGCACTGAATATTTGTATGGTGTTTCAGTTTGTTTAGCTTTGTAACAAGGTCTTGCTATATGACCCCTGAAGGTTTTTTTTAATTTTTTTATTTTTTTTATTGAAAAAAAAATTCCACCTCCTCCCAGCCTCCCACTCCTCTCCCTCTCCCCTTCCCCTCAGTCTTCTCTCCCTCCCCCCACTCCTCTTCCCCCTCTCTCTCCAGTCTGAAGAGCAGTCAGGGCTCCCTGCCCTGTGTTAAGTCCAAGGTCCTCCCCCCTCCATCCAGGTACAGGAAGGTGAGCATTCAAACAGGCTAGGCTTCCACAAAGCCAGTTCATGCAGTAGGATCAAAACCCAGTGCCATTGTCCTTGGCTTCTCATCAGCCCTCATTTTACTTTTATTTATTTTTTTTGTAATTTTGGTTTTTATTTTTTATGGTTTTTATTGCATTTTTAATTTTTTAAATTCATTTTGCATACCAACCACAGTTCCCCTTTCTCCCCTCTGTCCATCTACTCCTCAGCGAGGATAAGTCCTCTTATGAGGATAATAACCTGTGGTTTTAATCCTTACACAATCTCCATGATGTTTTCTCTTTTTCAAAAGACACAAAACTTTGAAATATACTTCTTTCTTGGAATCATACCCAAACTCTTACCTGTGTCATATATTTTTTTTCTCCCTTTCCCCTGCATATATTTAGATAGACTCTGACATGGAAGTTAATGGAAGAAAGTAGAGTTAATACTTTTTAGTCAAACAAAAATAGCTGTCTCTTTAAGACTCACCCTAATTGTAAAACAATTTTCTTCTTGCTATGGTATTAGGTGTCATATTAATCTTTCTTTCTGACCTCATTCTGGCAAATTGTCTTGGAGAGAGAAATAAATAATGTTCCTGTAAATTGATTTATATGAACTCTAGAGATATAACACTAGCAAAAAAAAAGATGTAGCACTGGTCAGTGGATCAAAGGTGTCTGTACCTTATCATTTGTCTCAGACTGAGTTCTATGCAATTACCAAAAGTCTACTTTCCTAATGCCATGCCTTCAATCAAATATCCTGAACTTTGGCTTGTAGTGATTGAGTCTCAGATATAATGCAATGACTTTTTCCACTGGCCAGGAAATGACCTAGTCTAGGAATCCGAGCTTACATTGGAGGGTCAGGTTAGAGAAACAAAGATGAGCATTTGGGGCAAGGAGGCCATGGCTGCGCATTTTCTACTTCTTCCATAAATTAAGCAAAAGTACTGTATTTCAGAACACCACAATCCTTTGTCCTTTCCCCTAACTCTGAGGTGAATAACTGCACAGACATAGTTTGTATCCTATCCTCAAAGTATGGAAAAGGATTAAGTAATAGAAATATATTCATAAAAATACCATATACAAAAACTAAGCTGAGATGTAGGAGACTATGTGATTAACACTTACAGGATGAGGCTATTTAAAAGATGTTTTTGATCAAATAAATTAGACATTGTCTAGTATTATACAATTGCTTAAAATTTATAATTTGAAACTTTCCCTAAAACAAATGCCTCTGTATCGAAATAAATAGATCATTAGAGTCAGGGATGTGTGTTGCTATGTCACCATGATAGCACTGTGACTGTATTTCTTCTCTGTTCATGAGAGGGAATAAAAATAATCTGTGAATGAATTTTTAGTTTTCTACAATGAATGTGTGTTCTGAAAATGTGTGAAATTCTTTATTGAACTAAGGTTAAACTAAACCTTCCAAAACTCATAAAATCTTGACAAAAGCTAGGAGTGGTCACATAAATAAATAAAACCTTGAAGATTACTTGATCAAAAAAAACTATATAGAAAATATTTAGTAGACCATTGTAGATAGATAGATAGATAGATAGATAGATAGATAGATAGATAGATAGATAGATAGATAGATAGATAGATAGATAGGATAGTTCTATAATACTTATAGAAAGCAGAGAAACTGAAGAAAACCTTTCAAATAGGATATGTGAGCAATGCGATGAAGACTGTGGAAGGCATAAAGCCCGCCATGCATATAAAGTGTTCATGCTCTAGTTTTCAAACCAGTGAATAAAAAGTGCCTGCATTTGTACTGGGTACACTTACAAGTCTCTTGCCATGTAACGAATACCAACTTTTTCCTCATATAGACTACCTAGTCTGTTAGGCTCATCATTAGATTCTTCACATTTTAAAATCTGCAGAATGTATACTAATCATTTTACTTGTAATGATATAAATGATGATGGGTCTTATATAATTTCTTTATGGCATGGTTTTATTTGGCTGTATGAGGACAGAGATTGTAATTTGGCTGTTTTCATATAGTTCTGGTTATGTAAAACTTGCTCAATGATTGCTTAATAAATTTGAAAGATGAAAAATAATGCCATCAAACCTTTAGAATGAATGTCTTGCCTTAATAAGTAGCAGAAAATGTATGTGTCTCCTGGTTTAAAACCTGGGGACTTGGTTTTCCAATGTCTTTTTCTGTACTGGCTCCCTTGATACAAAAAGTTTACAAAGAATAGACTTACCAACAAAATGTTAGGAAGTGTATGGACTTATCAATTAGCTTTGCTTCCTGTTTTGCTACTTTAATAAAGCATTTAAGTAAAGAATAACCTGTTTATTGAACCCAACACTGTAATGAAAGATGTTTTCATATTCATTATAATATATTACTTAATTCTTATTCCTAAGGTAGAAGAAATGCATGTTAACTGTAGATTCAACTTTTTTTATTGAAAAAAAAATTCTGCCTCCTCCCAGCCTTTCATTTCCCTCCACCTCCTCCCACTCCTCTCCCCCTCCCTCTCCAGTCTGAAGAGCAGTCAGGGTTCCCTGCCATGTGGAAAGTCCAAAGTCCTCCCCCCTCCATCATGGTCTATGAAGGTGAATATCCAAACTGGCTAGGCTCCCACAAAGCCAGAACATGAAGTAGGATCAAGACCCAGTGCCATTGTCCTTGGCTTCTCAGCAGCCCTCATTATCCGCCATATTCAGAAAGTCTGGTTTTATCCCATGCTTTTTTAGTAACAGTCCAGCTGGCCTTGGTGAGCTCCCAATAGATCAGCACCACTGTCTCCGTGGGTGGGTGCACCCCTTGTGGTCCTGACTTCTTTGCTCATGTTCTCCCTCCTTCTGTTCCTCACTGGGACATTGGGAGCTCAGTCCCGTGCTCCTGTGTGGGTCTCTGTCTCTATCTCCATCCATCTCCAGATGAAGGTTCTATGGTGATATGCAAGATATTCATCAGTATGGCTATAGGATAGGGTCATTTCAGGTTCCCTATCCTCAGCTGCCCCAGGAAATAACTGGGGACATC
>NC_022036.1:2522325-2540480 GCF_000317375.1 Microtus ochrogaster
GTGTCCATTTCTTTTACATTTTCCAGTTTTGTGGCATACAGGCTTTTGTAGTAAGATCTAAGGATTTTCTGAATTTCCTCTGTGTCTGTGGTTATGTCCCCCTTTTCATTTCTGATCTTATTCATTTGCATATTCTCTCTCTGCTGTTTGATTAGTTTGGATAGGGGTTTATCAATCTTGTTGATTTTCTCCAGGAACCAGCTTTTTGTTTCATTGATTCTTTGGATTGTTTTCTGTGTTTCTATTTTGTTAATTTCAGCCCTCAGTATGATTATTTCCAGTCTTCTACTCCTCCTAGGTGAGTCAGCTTCTTTTTTTTCTAGAGCTTTCAGGTGGGCAGTTAAGTCTCCAATGTGGGCTTTCTCTGTTTTCTTTAAGTGGGCACTTAGTGTTATGAACTTTCCTCTCAGAACTGCTTTCATAGTGTCCCATAAGTTTGAGTAGTTTGTTTCTTTATTTTCATTGAATTCAAGGAAGACTTTAATTCCTTTCTTTATTTCTTTCTTGATTCAGGTGTGGTTCAGTAGTTGACTGTTCAGTTTCCATGAGTTTGTAGGCTTTCTGGGGGTAGCATTGTTGTTGAATTCTAAGTTTAATCCATGTTGATCTGATAAGACACAGGAGGTTACGATTATTTTTTTTTTGTAACTTTGTAAGTCTATCCCAATTATTCTTAGGTTTGGTCTTTTTATTGTGTCCCAGATTTCCTGAATGTTTTGTGATGAGAATTTGTTGGTTTTGCTATTTTCTTTGATCAGTGTGTTTATTTTCTCTATGGTATCTTCAGTGTCTGACATTCTTTCTTCTATCTCTTGTAATCTGTTGGTAGTACTTGTCTCTGTATTTTTTGTTCGTTTACCCAGATTTTCCATCTCCATCCTTCTCTCGGTTTGTGCTTTCTTCATTACTTCGATTTCATTCTTCAAGTCTTGAACCGCTTCCCTTACCTGTTTGATTGCTTTTTCTTGTTTCTCTTGGTTTTCTTGGGTATCTTTTAGCGATTTATTCATTTCCTTTATCTTTTTGTTTGTAATCTCTAATTGTTTATGGCAGTTTTTCACCTCCTGTTTAAGGTCTTCTATTATTTTCATATAATTCACTTTTGAGTCGATTTCTTCTAATTCTTCTGCAGTAGGGTGTACAATCCTTCTTATTTCGGGATTCCTGGATTCTGGTGATATCATGTTGCCTTTCAGTTTGTTGGAGGAATTCTTGCATTGGCATCTTCCCATCTCTTCCTTCAAATGGAGCCAGGAGAGGCCTGGTGTATTGGTCCAGTCTTTGCTGTGACTGACTCTCTGGGTGTATCTCTTCAGTGTAGAAGCAGTAACCGCCCCATCCAGATGGAACTCCTCCTGCACCAACACATGGACGCCTGGTAGTCCAATGACCCGTGGACAAAAGGGAGAACTTGGGGGGCAGGGCGGGGATGAGTAGAACACAGGACTCCCTGCCACAAAAGCTGAAGGTAGGCGTGCTCCCTTTAGGGGGGGGTCCTTGAGGCCTTCCCAGTAGGCAGGCACTCACCCCTCTGGGTGGATAGCCTTAGTGTAGAAGCAGAAAACTGTTCCTGAACAAAGGACCTATCAGAAAAAGCAGGCTGGGTGGGGGTCGTGTGTAAGAAAGACAACCCTGCAGAAGGAGCTGGGGGAGGGGGGTTTGCGCTCTCTTCCGGGGAAATCCACCCCTGGATAGCACACACTCACCTGTCCAGTTGGAACTCCTAAGCACCTAAACAGGGCCGCCTGGTAGCCCAATGATCTGGGGACAAAAGGAAAAACAGGGCAGGCTGGGCAGGATCCAGGAGAGCACAGGAGAACCTGCAGCACAAGCTGAAGGTGCCCAGACTCCCTTACAAGGGACCTTGAGGCTTGCCCGGTAGGCAGGCACTCACCGCTCTGCTAGAATCAACTTTACATGTTGAAGAATGTACATTTTGGTGGTGGCCAGATGTTCCTTCACATTGTTTAATCATGTATGAGCAGACAAACAGTGGAATCCCAGAAGCCTACTAACATAGAGTGTTGTTTGTTTTGTTTTCTCTTGACCCATGGTCTCACCTAGTCTATGTTTCCCTTAAAGATTCTATGTAGTTGAGGAAGACTTTGAACTTCTGACCTGCCTCCTCCCACTTCTTCCGCACTAAGGTTATAGGTTTAGGCCATCATTTTAGGTTAGTTTTTATATAGTTCTGGGAATCCCACTCTAGTTTCATTCATGTTAGGCAAAGCACTATAGGAATGGAACCATATCTTCAGCCCTTTTCTTGGGCATTTTAAAATTCTATTTTCTTACACAGAACAAGCTGAACGTTGACTAAGATAATTTGTCTCTTTACGTGTGAATTTTCTAACTGCAAATACATATATTTCCTCAAAAGCACCATGCATCTCTTACAGTAGGCAGATACTCAGTATTCTATCCTTCACAGAGCACCTAACCGACTGCACCTTGACTAGTTCTCCTTTGAAAGAAAACCTTTGCAATAAGGAAATCGTTGAGATAGACTTTCCTGAATTGTTGTTTCTTGGAAAGAATTTGCAGATACAAAGACAAACAATAAAATAAAATAAAACAAAACAAACTAAAGCAATTATGTCACAACACCTAACCCAAAAGTGGTGAAAGGAAAATGGAGAAAGGAAGATGTCAGGACCTTGATATGGGTAAGATGGAGAAACCAGAGAACGGGGAGAACAGTCAGAATGAATTATGTGCATCTGTGAAATTATCAAAAACCCTTTTCAATAAAAAGCTCAGCAGGGTCATACTCATAACTATACTTAGAAAACAAAACTGATTTTTTGTTTTTGTTTATTTTCCTGGAAGATTTCATCTCCTGGAAGTTAAAAGCAGCCGTTGAGTATCACAGCATTTAAGTTCTTAAAGCTGAGAAGGGTTCAGGTTCATGCCTCTACATCTTTCTTTTTGCAGCCATATCCTTTAATAATCGCTGTCCATGTTATGAAATCAGTTCCCTCTCACAGAAGCGTGTATGTGGCTCAATGGCAATTCACTCTGTGAAAGTAATATTTTTAAATATATTTCTCATATGATCTCTGGATAAGCAACAAAAATAGTTATTAGAGAGTGAGAAGAATATTAACTTTTCAAGAGTTTATGCAATGGAGTGACAAAGACTTCTTGCCACAGCATGAAATCAAAATCCTGTGGTCTCCAAAAAGGAGTTCACTCTAAACAGCAACAAAAAAGCAGTATATGTACTAAACTAGAATATATTTTAGTATGTATTCCCTTAAGCTCAGAATGCAATTGTACCCCACCATAAAGCAAATAAAGACACACTTCCTACAACAAACAAACTATATTACACCTCTTAATCAGTAAGGGGACTGGAAGTCAGAGACTAGGTAGAAGAGTGACTTCATAGTAGTTTCTCAAGGAAAATTCTTTCCCGAGACTTCCTATTACTAATATTTTACTGATAGTCATAATAACTCTCTCTACATCTTTGAAGGAAATAACTGTATATGTGTAAATGTACATATATATTTAATCAACAGGTTCTTATTAATAAAAATACAAATTTTTCACATCCACTTTACATGGTAAATCTTCAAAGGGAGGTAAAATATGAAGTTTTCTATGATTTAGGGCTGATGTTAAATATTTACATAGAAAAAATAGACATGTTGAATAGGTATGGTGAATAAGTCTATAATTCAAGGATTTGGAAAGAATATTAAGATAATATTACATATTAGAGGGTAGATTGGGGTCTGTGTAACAAATCATAACTAAATGCCAACCAATTAACAAACAAACAAACAATCAACCAACCAAACCACCAACCAACCAATCAACCAATCAACCAACCAATCAACCAATCAACCAATCAACCAGCCAATTAACCAACCAACTAATGAATAGAAGTTTAAGGTAATCTGGATTTCTTCTCTTGTCTGTACAAGATTAAACAAATAAAATACAAACAAACAAAAAAACACTAGCAAAACAAATACAAAGAAAAAAATTAAGACATTATGTCCCAGTATTTAGTTACTGCATTTTTCATTCACACAAGGGAAGAAATCAAAGCAGATGCTGTTGATCATACTGAAAATAGGATCTCAATATGTGCACAAAATAACTTAAGAAATATAAAAGGCACAAATCAGAGAAAGGCATGTTTTAGTAAAGTGGTATGTATCCTTCAGTCAAAAGCAACAAAGTGCTGTGCACTGTGGATGATCCTGAGTAAATTTCTTTTTATGTCTGAATCTGTGTAAAGCCTATTATCCTATCCCATGTACGCAGCTTCCATGAATATACAGTTCAATGGTAAATAATTAATAATAATAACAACAATAATAATAAATAGTAAAATTGGCAATATCTCTTTTCAAAGTTACACTTTTACTTCTATTGAAAATACTCTTTTCTCATACAATATATCCTAATTGCACTTTCCCTTTCCTCTATTCCTCCCAGTTCTGTTCCACATCACCTCCTACCCAGATCCATTCCCTTCTAAGAGTTAACAACAAATATATCAAAGACACAAATAGACACCCACTCATAATAACCATAAAAATAGTAAAATATTTAATATATTTATAGCTGAAAGCTAATACACACACACACATAGGACCTGGTAAGGAGTCATGTAGGCCCTGTACTTATTGCTTCAGTCTCTGAGTTGATATGAATCTTGCTCAGCTGTTTCATACTGTTCTCCTGGTGGCTTTCATTTGATCTTGCTTCCACACTCTTTCTGTCTCCTCTTCTTCAGGGTCAAAGTTATATTTTTCTAAAGGAAGGCACAGTGGAGAGAATTGCACTAGGACATGGAGGGAAAGAAAAGAAGATCAGATGATGTACAGAGAGCTACATATCGAGGCAGCAGTTGCAAAAGATGTAACTCCACTCCCATCTTGATTGACTTGAGCCTGCAAAGAGCACCCTGAGAAGACGAGGGCACTAGCGAGGACTGCTGGAAAAGAGCTGAAGAGGACAGCTGTAACATCAACGCAGGGGGTGCAAGTCCCAGAGACATTTCATTCTCTGTAAAGAAGTAATCACAGATGAGTCACCAAACATGGAAGTTAAGCATATAGCAGCTGTATGCAGAGTTACCGGATGAAAGCAGAATATTTGTTGCATTTGAATTTTAAATTAAATATTTATTGTATAAGTATGTTCTAGTCACTATTTGGGATTACTTTTTTTTTAATTTCAAAGATTGGTTAATGTTTATCTGAAAATTTGATTAACATGTATTCCTGATGTTTTTTTTTTTTTTTAACTTGATGATCCAGTAGCAATGACTTAGAAAAATGTCAAAACTCAAGTACTATTGGGAATAAAATTGTGAAACAGACTCTTTTAAGACAGTTAATGGAAGAATGTTCTGGTAAATAAGCATAAGAGTGAACTTGAATGGTCTACTATACCTAACCAGCGGACAGTGAACACAAATGAGACTTAATTAGCAATATCCATCTGCATTCCTATGACTTCTGCCTTCCATACCAGTACTAAGTGTTGTTTGCCTTTGAAGAGCTACTCTACCCCATCAGCTCCCTCCCACACACAAGCTCGTTCCTGGCTTGAAATTGCAGATCTTTTTCACTTACACCCTGGTGTTCTACCTTAGCCCCTGTTACTATCAGTCACATTCATTACAAGTGAAATCACCTCCCAGGTCCTTAGAGCTACTTTGACTGCTGATGAACATATACTGACCACTCAAAGAAAACTTCCAGATGAAAACACAGTACAGAGACCCTTGCAAGCCACATATCCAAACAGTGGTGTGCTTTGAAGATGTATGAAAAAAGTTCCCTTCAAATTTAGATTCACGCATTGCCAAAGGGCGGCACCATTCATGCTCTTGGTGATTTGCCAAAGGTCACAGAGACATTCTGTCCTTCTGTATCCTTCAGCCATTTCTCCAACTGTGCCAAGTACTATCTGCTGCAATCCTTTAGGAAAATGCCTGACATCTTTAACATAGTACTACCCGCGAATGAATATTTTAAAGTTTTGCTTGCAATTCTCCATAAACCAACCCCATTAAATTCTCCTCACTCAAATAATTCATCTGATTTAGGGACAGTTCATTTTAAAGATCTGAGCACTTATATAAATAAAAAAACAAATTTCAGGAAATTTCTCATTGCCCTACTTTTGAATATTCAACACATAACTTTGATGTTCTTTCCCATACTGAATTTCTATGAGTTCCAGCTGAAGCAATAACCTCTCAAAGGTCACAGCTGCCTATAATTTGTGTCTGAAATTGGAAGGTGTCCTGGTCACCTCAGATATTATATACAGGCATTGTTCATTCCAGGTCATTTGTTCATTCACCAAATGTTGAATGAGGTCCCTTTATAACATATGGAATGCACTCCAAAAAAGTAAGGGCATATGTAACAACAGAGTGTACTTGAATTTCTCTACAGTTTTCATCTCTTTCTGCTTAACTTGGCTCCAGTCACCTGAGCTCAACTCTTGGTCCATGGACACTATGCTGGGAAGAGTTGAGATGGCACAATAGCAGAGGGAAGATAAACTTGTCCTGCTTTGAAATGTCCACCCTCTGGAACTGAGACAGCTGAACAATAAAATTGAAAGATGCACTGAGGACTGTAGGACTGAAAAAGGTAATTCTCATAGCATTTTTCTCTCATTTCTCATGCCCTAAATATCATCTATGGCACAGTAAAGATATGATAGAAAGCAAGGGATATTGAATTGTGGACCTGAGTGGGTAGCAAGAAAGGAAAATACAACTTAAAGAATATACATTGTTAAATACTGCTTTGTAAAAAAAGTACATCATGTGATTTTGCTTGTTTCTCAGCCCAATAAGATGAAGCATCTAAGTTTTCAGAATATCAAGAGAATCGGAAGAGTCCAGAAAGATATAGTTTCAAAGAAAATGGATTGAGTCATATCCAGGAAAAACTAGGACTAATTCAATTCATACATAGCAACTTTCTTTTATATTGGAACACATGATACCAATCTGACTTTATTGGAAAATTTAAGATGAGTTGGCACAAGTATTTTACAAGTTATTTAGTTATTGACCTTGGTTCTTTAATCTTGATATAATTTTATTTTCAAGAGAAATGAAGTTGGAGGCAACAGTCAACATTAATAAAGTGAAAAACAAAGTTTGAAAACAGAAAATGTTAACATTTCATAAAAAATGAATGAAGAGAGTTGAGCAAGGAGAAGAAAAAGTGAACATAAGAGGCGCTGTGAAGGCAAACATTCTACTCTATATTTTTATCAAAATTCATAGAATTGAATTGATTGAACTTATAAACAACCAAGATTTAAATTGTATGTACTGATAAACTATATATGCTGAATGAGATTTAAAAATATTCGTATTTTTCATTATTAAACACCTTAATCAAATTCATGGTTTCTAAAAAAAATTTTGTCTATCTTTTAACTGAAAAAAGTTTTTTTCATGCAATACATTTTGATTATAAATTCCCCTCCCCATACTCTTCCAAGTTTCTTACCATTACCCCTGCCACTCAGATTAACACTTTCTGTCTTGCCTTATAAAACAAACAGGTGCTGGGTGGTGGCCATGCACACCGTTAATTTCAGCACTCGAGAGGCAGAGGTAGTCAGACCTCTCTGAGTTAAAGGCCAGCCTGGTCTACAGAGCTAGTTCAAGAACAGTTAGGGCTGTTACACAGTGAACTCCTGTCTCAAGACAAACAAAAAAGAAGAAGAAAAGAAAGAAAACAAACAGGCATCTAAGGGACAATAACAATATAAAATTAAAGATAAGATAAATTAAAAACAAACAAATAGAAATAGCATAAAATAACCAAACTGAAGAATGATTAATAAAATCCCAGAGACAGTATTTGGGCTTTAATCTGAAGGTCTGAAAAACAAAACAGCCAGCCCTGACTTTTAAATTGACTTTAGTCTGAAATGGCAATCCGGCTTCCAGGAATCTCACAATGAGACTGTGTCTGTCAGCTGTCTTCTTCCATTTTATATTCCTCTCTAGTGCTGGGATAAAAGGCATGCACCCCTGAGTTAAGAGACATACACTGCTTGGTTTCTATGACAAACAAGTGTGGCTACTGGGATTAAAGGTGTGTGTTACTACTGTCTAGTCTGTAGGGCTGACCAAGGGGGGCTGATTTACTCTCTTATCTTCAGGAAAGCTTTATCAAAATACAAATGAAATATCACTACAACAAACAAGTAAAATAGCAAAAGAAAGAGCACAAGAAATGAATATATGTACAGAAACACATACATTTGCATGCATAGGAATTCCATAAAAACAAAACTGGAAACCATAATATACACACCAAGGACCAATAAGTTGTTTGGCTTGTATTTTTGTTGTTGGTTTATTTCTTTGATTTAATCATGAGACAAAGAACCACGAAAGATGTAGTCAGGTTTATTTGTGTTGCTCATGTACTGTTGGTCATGTGACCTGTTCTTAGGGGCAGTTTGTTTTCCCAGTGAAACTCTATTGGAGAAAGTAATTTTTTAGTTTGTAAGTGGCTCTCAACTAAACAAAGCTTCTGGGTTAGACAAGCTTTGATTAACTTCATTATTTGTTATCTCCTAGATTTTTTTCTTTATGCTCTGAGTATTATTACAAATCAAGAGTCTCCCTCCCCCAGCAGATATTTATCCTCTTAGGTGGTCAAACCACACATCTTTCTTTATAGTTGAATTGTTCCTCTTGATTTAATCTTCCACATGATAGAAAGATTATTAAATTCTAGTAAATTCTGATATAGCTATCAGTCAGTAAGACTTATTAAACAATTTAAAAAAGACAGGTATCACTGTAATATAAAACAATTCAATTGGTTGGATTTGAGGGGTTGATATATCTCTGAATAGTTCAAGTTAAGATTTGATTTCCTGATTTGCCTCCAAAACTCCTTCATAGGCTCTTGAACTATGTTGAAGTGGATAAATGGTGGACTTTTATCACTTTTGCTAATTTTTACCTTTATGTTTGTTGTTATAAACACTCTTTCCTAGGATGCCCTATGATTTATTTTATTATCGCCTATAAACACTTAAAGCCTTAATTCACATTTCTTCCTTACATGTACTCTTCATATTTGTTGTCTGGAGCCAGTTCTCCAATTTTCTGTGTATGGAAGCACACGGAATGTAAAAATCAAATTGTAAAATGAAGAATTGCTATGGAGGGAGGAAGGTGTATTTAAAGGGGGAAAATACTAATTTCCTCACTAGTTAGTTTTGAAAGCCAATCCTGGCAGATTGTAGTTACCAGGAGAAGCTGTCGACCATCTGTGATGAAATCTGCTACAGTAGACATCAACACTGGAACTCGGGGAACAGTATTTTAATTAGTTCTGATCTTTCACAACATCAAGTGAGAGGGAAAATAAGTGAGTAGAAAAGCAGTTAATAATGTGATTAGAGCTTTAAGAAAGACTCCAGACAGCTACTGCAGTAGGTGGATGGTAATAGCACACATTATGAAAAATAGTAAGTGAATATGCACCTCTCAGATTTGATCCTAAATTCAGGCTAAATATTGGGTTGGTGAAATCAGAAGTAGTAACCTCAGTAATAATAAAACAATTTCATCATAGTGGTTATGTAGATAGTTTACACAAGAGAGCCAGTTTGACTTTGGCATATCTCATTGGTACCACAGAATGAAAATACTGTATAAATAGAGAAAACAATAATTTTCATTTCTCTCACCTGAGTCAGCTCTCCTGTAAATGATGAACTGATAGCTGCTTCTTTTTAACCACCTCAAATTGCATTTTAGAGAGAATTTCTTTGTTCCTCCTCAAAAGAATTTCTCCAGTACTAAAATTGGAACCATTCTAGAAATTCTTTGAAGGTTTACAAAATGGAAGAAAAAAAAAGTCAATCATACTGTTTAGCAAAGTTATCATTTTGTGTAGGGCAGTGGAAAATAAAGAATTAACATATAGTAAATTCTTAGATATGCACATTCTAATATAGTTTGTAGTACTTGTTCTATATGTACAAAAGACTTCTAACTTGTAGTCTAGGAAAACATTGTTTTGTTAGTCACAATAGCTCTGCAAACTAAAACAATCAGTAAAGTTACGTAAATGCAAGGTGTGCCTGTGTATAAAATCATGTGTATACAATCATACTTTTACAGAGTTTTTCAAGAGAGTAACAACAGATAATGCAAGGCTTTTTATTGCTAAAGGAGCCTTCATAAAGCAAGTTTAAACCCAGGCCCACCCATGTTCTCTTTATTCGGACACATTTCTAATTGCTTACATAGTGAACTGGAATATAAATACCTCATATAATGTACTTAATCACAGAAGAAAAAAATACCAGTATTTTGGTAATAATTTAGCTATAATCTGAAAATGCAAACAATGCATAACATGGATACAGAGAAGGCAAAGTGTAGGGAGAATTCAGGTGCTGTAATGTAGATGTAGCAGAATCTGCCTAGCATGGAACAGTACAGCCTTAGCAGACAGGAGCAGCTGCTACAGTGTTAAAGCTGAGGTATAGATGTGAGAGGAGCAGCTACAGTGTTAAAGCTGAGGTATAGATGTGAGAGGAGCAGGAGAACCTCTGTTCCCTAAGAGCCAGAGGTGTTAATGAGTTAGTGGCATGCTTAGTTGCATTCACATTGCAGAATGAGACTTGGAAAGATGAGAACTAACATAAGTAGAAACTAGACCTTCAGAAAACCTATGTAGATTGAATTGGGTATTGACTCTTGGTTACTCAGAGGTTAGAAACATTCACTGGCCTGTACCTGGATGTAAATGACAAAAATATCAAACCAATGTTGAATATAATCATAGTAATTGAACTGTTCCAATTAACATAAGCTGATTCTTTGAGAGGAGTGTCATAAAACACCTGTAATATGAAGTCTAAAATAGCTAACCTAAAATTAAAACAAACAAACAAAAAAATCAAAAAGCCACATTCACGTAGGTCATCCACAATCAGGAAAACGGGTCCAGGGCATATGGAAATGCCTCTTCCTTGTTTGCATATTTTTGTAAAATAAATCTGTCATAAACAACTAAATACATAAATGCAAAAACATTATGTACACTTAAGAGAAACAGTTAAATTATGTGTTCAGCCTTGAATGGAAGACTTTCCCTTGTGTACCAACATGTATAAAAACTGCAGAATAGTGTGCTAGTAAAAATAAAACAGAATAAGAAAAGAACACAAAATTTGACTAATGTTGAAAAGGCTACTTAAAAAACAATTGTTCAGACATAACAAGTTGATGGATACAGTGATGGGGAAAATGAGAAAAGAAGGTGTAGGTCAAAGGTTATTTATTTAGAGTAAGATGTGCCTGAGTAAATTGAGAGATCTAATGTATTGCAGGAGGAGCATAGTTAAAATACTTTATTGCTCATTTATAATGCATTTTATTTCAAGAGCTCTCACAAAACAACAAAAAAGTGGAGAATAATTTACAACAAAACCCAGTATAGATAATAAACCCGTAAGAATGTGTGTGTGTGTGTTTGTGTGTGTGTGTGTGTGTGTGTGTATATATATATATATATATATATTCAACCATCATGTTTTACTTTTTAATTTCATACAGTAAAATACTTAAAATAGTTAATGATGTAATTAAACAGTCCTGATATAGGTTATAATCACAATGAAGTTCAATTACTTGGAAGTACAGTTACTCCAAATTACCCACAATAAATAATAGAAATAAAAGATGAGTCAACATGCATATGAGTTGGCAAAACAGAAAATTAGTAAGAAAGAAAATTGTGAGAACTAAATTCTCTGAAAATATATTTGCCAGTGATGTGTTATTGAATAGTAATCTTTAGGAATATCTTTTACTATTACAAAAGTTGTGGGTTCACAGAGTAAAATGGGTATTTTTTTACAGTTGAGAGCAGTTATATGAACATTGGATTGTATCATGGTTTTTGGATTTTAAATTAAATGTTCACATACCCTTGGAGACCGGCATTAATGGCATAATCCATATAGTTGAGAAAGAATTTTAAAAGCAGATATTAGCAAGAGTATTAGGTCATTAGAGTCCTGATGCAAAAAAGAAGGTTTATAAAGAGAGAAGGCACGTGCCTACTCCATATTTCTAGTGCAAGGGTACTTAGTTGAGAACTAGGAGAAAATAGTTATGGACAACACTGAGATGAGCTCCAGAGAAGTGATCCAGACTCATTTATCCCAGAGTGTGTGCACAAACACTTCATAGCATCTGATTCAGACTCCCCTTGTCATCCTCTCTTCTCTATTAGATGCGTCTGCTTGCTCATGCACTCATCACAGTTGAAGAATTTTGCTTGATTATTTTATTTTACTGTATCAAAAGAATAGTTCAAATATCCCTGAGTGCTATTTGAGGGAGCAATGTGCTATGGCAGGTATGGGTTATTCATTGTTTTGGTGCATTTGACATCTCTCCTTTGCCTAACAACTGTAAATCTCGGGTAACAGAAACACTTGTTCAAATATTTCCATGCTGCTATATGTCCTGGAACTGGTATTGCAATCTCAACATATTTTTTTTTATTTTATAAAATCTCACTCATTCCTTTTCTGACAAACAAATGGCAGCAGTGGTAACCTCTGAGACATGTTTGGAAAGCTGATCCACACACATAATTAAAGATGACTGGAGCCTATTACCCAGTATCTTATCTAATAATGTTTCACGCAGGAAAGCTTAAAGCATTCTGGGAATCAGGCTACATCCAATCTGCTTTCCATTTACAATAAGCAAATTCAATTCTCCTCATCTTTACTTTAAAGGAAATTCAATTGTCAGTGGTGTTGAAGAGCTTACAGTTTGACACTGGGTGTGATTTCCAGAAGACTACAAATGATGGATCAATATTAAGTTCTTTTTGAAATGAAGAAAATGTGAATACTTCTTTAGGGATCAGACTTATTTTTAATTTATTTATTGGCAACATAGGAAGATGTGGTTCTACTTTGTAGGCTTCACATTTTTTTAGCAAAATTGCAAAGAATCAGTAAAATCACGCAATGTCTCTAATCATTAGTATATCCATTCTTTGGGGGTGTATTTATGCTAAAAATCTAATTTTCATAAATTAAGCAGGCACATAAGTATTTTTACTTAACTGTTAGCAATCTAAAAGAAGCATCACTTTTAGATGCTTCAAAGTAAATAATCAGTAAATAGAATTAAATTAAATTTTATTTTAATTTTTAAATGATTTTTGTGACACAATAATATTTGAGTCAAATTCAAACTGTAAAAAATGAACTAGTTTTAGTCCTGAGATTAGAAACAGATACAGACAATGGTATATGGTCTGTTTCTGACCAGCTGTGATGCATTTCACTTTTGTTCATTTCTTTGAGACATGTGCATCAAATAACTTTTTTTATGTCAAATGACAGCCATATACGTATACTTATGTGCTTTGTGTATCTTTAATTCATAAGGATTTTCTGTTTAGTTATGATGTTTTATAAATACTTTTCTCTAATTCTTCTTTTTCTAGTTTTAAAGATTTTCATTACAAAATTGCTAAATTTCAGTTTGAGTTTTAAGAAGATATCATTTATACAATATCAGGATACTCTCAAGTCCTGGATTGGATAGTTTTACAATACTGCTAACTTTTAAACAAATTTAATTTTTCCATTAAAGTAATGCCTTAAATGATGTGTTTTGTATTTGCCTTCCATATTCCAGTGTGCATCTTCATAGAATAAAATACCATTTAAAATTAGTAAAATTTAATTTATTTTGTAAGTTCATGTACAGCTGCATGTAGCACACATATGAGGTCAAGAGACAATGTGTATGACCGATTCTCTCCTTCTACTGTGTATTCTCTAGGTACTGAATCTAGGTTGGTCACCAGGGTGTGCAGTGGAAGCTTTCAGTTACTCAGCCACTCCGCTAGATTTTTGCATTTTACTATTTAAAGCCTTAATAACTACAATATTAGAGTCTTTATGTGGAATATCATCATTTTTCATACTAAACAGAAGTAAAGGTTTTAGAGATTTTATATATATATATATCACATAATAAATAAATATATAATTATATATTAAGTTATCACATAAAAGTAATTAATGCATATAAAAAGTAATGAGTTTTTCAACAAAACATGTGTACTTATGTTTTGTTTGTTGACCGTTTCCTCTGGATTACATCTGGTGCAGAATTCACCATCTCGCTCATGCTAGTCTTGGACTCTAGTATTGAATCATAACCTCAGCTGTTTGTTTGAAAGGCTATAGCAAGCATGCTATGACAGGCAAAGAGTTTCACTAATTGCAAAACTGTAATCCTTTCTTCCATCCAACACTGAAGTCCTGGAGTCTATCATACCAATCAAATCTATCTCACAGACTCCCCTTCAATGAGATACTTCTATGGTTAAGTTTGGGACCGTGATTGTGCGTACGAGCTCATTTTTCCCCCCTTGATCTGTGGGCTGAAATTAGGTTGTTATATCATTAGGGCTTTTGTCCTGGGATTTTGATTCAGTGTAATGAAAGATAAAAAAGACTCTGTAGTGGATGAATGTCAGCTGTTCCAGAAGAAGCATTCACATGCCAAATAAATGACATCTTATTTGTAAAATGGGCTTTAAAATAAATTTAAGTGCATGGATGCTGTATAAGACTAGGGTAGATTTTTCTTGGTGTGTACTAAATCCAATAAGATCATTAGAAGAGACATTAAATGTGGGAAGAAAAGATATGTAAAATTGGAGATAGAAAGAGGTACACTACAGCCACAAACCAAGGGACATCAGAAGGGGTAAAAATCAGCCGGAAGCCAATGATTCTCTTATATGTCTTCAGACAGAGCTTCTTTATGGAGATTGTTTGATTTCTGATATTACATTAGACAAATAAAAGAAAAAACATCATAAAATACTATGTAAGTTAGAGTAAAATAATTTAAACTGCTTGAATATTAAGAAAATATACTAATATTCTCACCTGTGTTCTGTAGAAAAGGGAAAGTTGAGGTTTTTATATTGTTAGAATATCTCAAGCTATAACGATTTAGTATTTCATGTCAAGTTGAAATGACTTCTCAAAGGGCATCACCATTTACTTAAATTCTTTTTATTCACAGTATATATTAGCTAGCATTATTTAAATTGAATCTCCTGTTTTGTTTGAAAACTAAATATATAAACCTGAAATACATTTGGGATAGCTGTAACAAAAAAACAAAGAAAATATAGTGTTAGAAAGTAAATTGGAAGATAGTTGTTATGTTGGCATTCTTATTTCTAAACTTGTAAAATGACTTTTATATACATTTTGGATTCGGCAACTGAACAATGTAATAAAGAGTATATATCACAGCTAGTAGCTATGGCAGATTGCAATTTCCATTTCTTGCTACAAAGTAATAACAGTTTCGGGGTCCATACCCCTACAACCTTATTAATAATATTCTCTCTCATTAAACATCTCAAATATTGTGCATCATGAGAATTATAAAACAGTATGGATACATTATAGAAAATATTACCACTTACCATTAGGAACAATGAAATATGGATGGTGAGGAAAAAGTCCACTTAACAATAGAGACTCAGTGATCCACTTAGATGAGGTCAAGGGAGAGCAAGACTCTGGGTGACAACGGATTGCCTCATTGGGTTAAGGACTGAGTGGCAATGTCTATGAGGGTGAAAAAGTTTTTGTTTGTTGTAGTTTGATAATTCATATTATATTCCCAAACTTACACACTGCATACTTGCATTCTATACATGCCACTGTATGTAAATTTTGCCCTATTTTATAAGATACAGTAAAACAGGTGTGTGTCAATTTATTTTATGTTCTTATGCTGATACCCAAGGGTCTTCTTCTGAATGCTGAAAGTTCCTCCAAGAGGTATCAGAACACTTGTGGAAATCTGCAGTGTGTGGAAGCCTTTAATTCGGAGACTTCATATAAGGAGTCTAAAACAATGCAAGTTCAATATGCATTGTTCCTACTTTTCATGCTTCTTTTTTATAAAATGCTATTTTATTCCTCTGTTCTTTGAGAATTTCATGTACATTTTTTTCTTTATAGCCTACTGAATTCAGTTAGAGCTGTTCAGTTGGATATGAATATAGGACCATCTATTGGAACACCAGAAACATAAGTGGGGCCATACTCCGGAAAACAAAAAACCAAAAAAGCGGATTCTTCCTTCCTCAAGCAGCCAGCAGCTGCTGGTAGATCCTGAGTAGGGGTGGAGCCTGCAAGTTACCAACTTCTCCATGCTGGAACATTGCCTACCTGGATGTATTCCAAAGGCAGCCACAGCTGCCCATGAGTCTGTGAATACAATCCCTCCGATGCACCAACCCAGTACAACCTTAAAGAACTCTGAAAAAGATACGAACCAATCAGTTGTGGTTGGCATATATATGAGGCTGTTATTACAACCAAGATATGCATGTAAAACTTTTAGCTTTTAAATTTTGAAAATAAGGAGGAACAAATGTATATCATTTCACAAACTACCCTTAAACTCTTTTGACATTGGCTATGGGAAGCGCCACGTTTCCAGGGAGCAATTTTGAAACCTCTCATTGATGAATTAATTGCCTCTTATCCCAAGAACTTTCCTGTGGGGCTTTTGCCCCTTCTAGGGAATAAGGAGAAAATATCTTTGAATGCAGAATAGATCTAATACTAAAGTCAATTGCAGTTATTTACCACCTATAAAATTAGGAAATGAATTCAAGGTGTGTCTGACTAGGATGCAAAATAAATATGACTCTCTACCTGAGTGTTACAATATTCAGCTTTAAAGAATCATAAATGGCAAATATTTGCCTGTGCAGTTTCATATATATTAATGTCTCAGCTCCACTAATACTACAGTATAATTAAATATCTTGTATGATTTTAAACTTCGTCTTAGCCATATCAAAATTTTAAATATGAAAGAAATAATAAATATTTTGGCCACCATAGTACAGAAGCTGAAATCAAGATGTAACTATATACATGTGTAATGAAATGTTTCACTTTTTAAAATTTCAGCTCTTAGGCTCTTAGTGTATATTACATTGATAGTTTATTACGTGACAGACTTGTTACATTTCCAGTGTTAAGTATTTGTACACAAAATGTTTTAGATGGTAAAATTTTGCATAGTTTAACACAGAAATGTTTTATATGAATAAATATGACACTTATGGATAAACAAGAGATTAATTCAAATATTATTCAATATGTTACTTTATAGAAAATGATACACAATTGAGATAGAATGGAATCATGATCAGTGTACAGTTTTTATAAGCATATAAATATAATTCCCAGCTGCCAGTTAGATCTCACATCCCAAAGGTTTTGCAAACTGCTAAAACGCGACCACCAGCTGGGACTAAGTTTTTTACAAACATGAGTCTGTGGGGGATATTTAATATTCAAACTGCATAGTTAACTGCATAATCTTTAAGCATTTTTCATTATGTGAACATCCAATGTGATAAAGGAAAGAATGATGGAAAAGCAAACCTTTCACTCTGCACGTCTCTGTCAGTCTTGAAGCTACTCAGCACACCACTGTTAGAC
This sequence comes from Microtus ochrogaster, assembly GCF_000317375.1. Lineage (NCBI taxonomy): Eukaryota > Metazoa > Chordata > Mammalia > Rodentia > Cricetidae > Microtus > Microtus ochrogaster. The sequence goes on from NC_022036.1 coordinate 2,539,894, forward strand.
AAGCACAAAAAAAAATATTCTCCAGGTTGCAGGAGAGGGCTTTGATCAGTTAATTGCCACTGGTCAGGGAACATTAGAGACTAAAAATGTAATTGCGCAGTTATGTATTCTCTTTTGTGTTGTTTAATTTTCCAGAAAAACAAGTCTTCATTGATTCCCAGCATAGCTTGATACATTATAAACAAAATGAAACAAAATGTGATTACAAAGTTTTTTTTTAACTGACCAAGATTATTTACATTACATCACATGTGTATGAATACATGCACATACATATTTACGTACTTCTGCACTTACACATACATATTTATATACCTCTCCACTTACACATACATATTCAGCTTTCCTGAAAACAACAACAACAAAGTAGTGCAAAATCCCAAAGTAATTCTTATCTGCTTTGTACTGCTATAACACAATAGCTGAAGCAGCGGGATTTAACAGAGAAGTAATTTAGTTCTTATAGTTTTGAGTGTTAAGACGTCCACAAAGCCTGGGATAAAACCGGACTTGCTGAACATAGCGGACAATGAGGACTACTGAGAACTCAAGAACAATGGCAATGGGTTTTTGATCCTACTGCACGT
>NC_022036.1:2540684-2547337 GCF_000317375.1 Microtus ochrogaster
AATAAATTAAAAAAAAAGTCCACAATCAAAGACCCTCCATGTGGCAACAGCGTTAGAGCTGCAGCTCTTCCTAGTGGAAGGTGGAGGGGCAAAGAACAAGAGGCCACCTTTGCGGCCTTAACCCCATTTTATAATTCGCGTTCATCCATTCATGAGAGTGGAGACATGATGACATAGACATTTCCCATTAGACCACATCTTTCAATACTACTGGACTAGCGTTTAGCTTCCTGACACGTTCGTCTGGGGAACTTACACAAACCATAGCAGTTTTCTAACACTGAAAGGCAGTGTTATGCAGGTTCCACAGAAACCACACCTACTGTCTCCTCTCCCCATATCACCATGGCCATTATGTGGTTCAAAATTTTAGCTGTTGTAGTTTTCTGCATTTGTGCCACGGACATAAGTTTGGTCTCCTTTCATGCATTAGTATGATGGAACATCCTAAATCTTTGTACTTCCTGTTTCTATATTAATGTCTATTTCCAACTGATTATATATTTTTAGCTCATTGGATATTATTGGCTAATATTTAATTAATGAATTTTCATGCATTTCTGTAAAAGAGAATGTTCTGTGATTTTTGTATTTTATAATAAGACTTTCAGACATTTTACTAGTTAGCAGAATATTCTCTAATTATTTCCAAAAAGTTATTTTATTTCCAAGATTGTTTTACCTCCAAATCAAATTCTCAGTATTTCTGTAAAATTTATTTATAGCACTTAATTTTGTTTATAAATATTATTAAACTTGTAGTGATTCCCCACTCTCATTTTTGGGTTTCAGTTTTCTATTTTCTGTTGGTTCATTACAGTCCAGTCAAGATTTAAGTATAGTTATTATTTTATATGATTATTGGTGATTCAATTTAGTAATGTCTTTAAAACAGTGTGTTCTTTATCTCTTTTTCTTTATTTTATTTGTGTGTGTATAAGTGTGTGTGTGTGTGTGTGTGTGTGTGTGTGTGTGTGTGTGATAGATGTTTAAACTATGCACTCTGGTGTACCCTCCTTGTTGCCTAAAGTGTATGTACACTATGACTTTCTCCCTTATTGCTAGTTTTGATGGATCACATATCTGATATTTTTATTAAATTTTTCTTTGTGTAATTTTCTGTTTTTATTTTTATTTCTTCTTAAGCTGTTGTACCATAGAAAATTTTATTTAAAATGCCAACATTTGAGAGGGTTTTTTTGTTTGTTTTTGTGCCATTAAAATCTTGTTATTTCTTGTTATCATGGATGTGCAGTTCTCAGTAAAATCAAATACTTGAAATTTATTGCTACTTTCTTTATAGAGAAATGTTGATTTTAGTGAACTTTAAAGATGACTTTGTCCTTCAATCTTTGTAATATGAATACATTCTAAAGTTTTTGGAATTGGAGAAGGCATATTTAGCAATTTTCATCTAAACCATTGATCTTAGTGCTGTACTTGACAATTGGCCATATAATACTAATATTCATTTTTAACCCTTCCAATATAATCTTCATTTATTAATTTTATTTACTTCTGTATCTTATTTGATATTTATTTAGGGACTTCCATATACTATGAAAGTGTTCCATTACAAAATAAGCTTCTGTTTTATTTAACTTGTCATTGATGGGTATAGGCTTTAAGACCTTCACAGTGACAATCTAAGCTATATTAGTGAAAACAGGATTATACAGAGGTCCTAAAATTGGGGTATTTCAGTTCCTCATACCAATTAACACTTGGAAGATTTCCCTTTCCCTATCAACAGCCCATCGTTTGGTCCTAATATGTTCACTTGCAAAGCAATGATTGTGTGTGGTCTAAAGTGCAGCTGTCTGTCAATCAACTCACCAACAGAAAGAAGGAATGGAAACAAGACTTATAGCCAAAATAGTGATAGATATCACTTAAAAATGTAGAGCAAATAGGTCAGTAAGGCATTATGTGTCATCTATAACTAGAAACAAATAAAATGATTTTTTTCTGTTATTATGTATGAAAACTGAATGTATATTTTAAAGTTAAAAGGGGAAAATCTGTTCATATTTCTTATGTATATTATGATATTTCTAAATTTATAGCATAGCAGTCACACAGGTAGAAAAACATTTCTTTATTGGGATTATTGCTATGTTATTTTTTAGAACAGAGAAAAATCCTTTTGAATCTGATGGTATAAAAAATGAGAATGCTCAAATAAGCCATTAACATTTATAAAATAATTATTTTGTATCAAAATTACCAGAAAATTTTTCACAGCACAAGATGCCACTGGTTTATTTAACTTGATTTTTAATATCTCACATTTAAAAGTTAGCAAGTACTAATATTGGATATTAATGGATTCAACATGACATTGTCTCATATTTCTATGTAAACTGATCATTAAATCTATTCTTTTTATCTACTCTTTGCCATCAACTAAATTTCTACCTCTATTAATTACTATTCAAGTCAACATTTTTAGTCTTTGCATAGGAAAGATAATATGCTTTCCTTGCTGCTTGACATTAACAACACCAACTCTATGTGCTTGGCTACAAAGGATGCAATTCTATTCACCTTGAAGGAGAATAATAACTTGTGTTATATATAACATAGTTTCTGTATCCACTTGTAGATAGCTATTAAGGTTGGCTCTGCAGGTTAGCTGTTGTAAATAGTCCTAAAATAAAAGATAAATGAAGTTATATTTTTGATATTATAAATACCCAAATATGGTATGTTAGCTCCGGTACATGCATCATGACATATATTTTTGTCTATATAGATGATGGTAATATAAATTAAAATATTAATACTTTTCATTTCAAACTATTTTATATACTTACCTTTTTGAAAATTTCAACCAAAACAGTTATACCATCTTATATCTAAACTATTTAGTGAAAAAGGTAGAAAAATGCTATGCTTCCTTCCTCACTATGAAATTATGTATTATTTTTTGCTCTTTTATCTGTTTTGTGTTTGCTACACTTGGTATACAATACTTTCAAAGTTACAAAAACAGTAGGAAGTAATATTAAAGTATTAGGAAAGATTCAATATATCCACAAAGTAGATAATATAATTGCTTTTATTTAAGCTCACAGTCTGTGGGTAGCTTTAAGTCTGACTATAATCAAATGACAGTCACAGTAAGTAGATCTTGTGACTACTTTAGTATTTCCATTTTTACTTTTATTTATATAATATATATCATATAATGTATATATATTTCTAGTATTTGTAATATATATATATATATATTAGAAATTTTTAATTGCAATATTTTCCCCTTCTCTTTCCTCCTTGAATCAATTCTACCTTATATATTGTTAAAGGTTTATCATCAGTATTTTCTTACTTTCAAAACTATTATACTGATTTAGGAACATGTACTATGAAATACTCTTTTCAACAGAAGCTCTACATTGTACCATTGCATGCAGAAATACTCTAAACGATTTACAACATTCTAATTATGAATCCTGAATCCTCATTTTAATTCTAAGTTCTTAGCTACTTCAGGCTGCTACAAAGGGACCTTTAGGGGAAGAATCAAGTCTTTGAGTTGATTTAAAGTAACATTTTATACAGAGATATTTCATTACCCATGATTCAGGGCAACTAATTTATACTATTTTGATTTTGTCTAGTAAGATTGTATAAAAGAAAATGTTGGAAAAGCTAGATATTACAGGATACATTTAGATAATTAAAAAGTCAATTATTTCTAATTTGATGTTTCAGAGACGTTTTACATATTTTATAATTGATTAATAATTTAAAATTATTTATAAATATGTATATGCTTAGATATTCTTTTGTAGGGATTATATTTGTGATAGCAATAAAGATAAAGGAATTTAAGCTACACCATGCTAACCTTGATGATGTGTGATATAAAACTAAGAATTACCCTTCATTTCACCCAGCATAAGTCAACATGACAAAAGTTATAAGCCTTGAAATTATCAAAGTATCACATACATTATATGACAGAAATATAATATGTACTTGATAATAAGACGTAGGTTAATATTGCAATGCTCTATTTTACAGTTGAAATCACTGACATAAGGAAACATAAAATACGATATAATAAATTATGCAAATATAAGTTGATATAAGACAGAATATATACTCTTTTATTCTACTTCTTTCTGAAAATGAAAAGAATAGTGCGTGAACCATGACACTATCAATAGACAGGGTCATATGAAAGGAGAAAATCACATCATGACCCTTCACCAAGAATTACAGGCATCTAACAGCTTCTGAGCAAGGCGATTTACCTTGCCCAAAACAGAGTTTCCTGAGGGATTATAAAGTACAAAGTAGTCAACCCTGAAACACTATACACTTATAAAATTAAAAGAGAATTATCAGATTGTATTTATGTATATGTGTACATATGTATACATGCAACAATAATAATCAAAGAAAAAGAATCTATAAGCTTGAAAGTGTTGGGTTTTCTGGAGGGTTTGAAGGAAAAGGACATTGGCAGGGTTAGAAGGAGGAAAGAAAAAACGGAAAGTGATGTATTCACATTTTAATTAAAACATATTAAAAGCATAATTTTTACAAAATATTGTTTTCCATTTTTGAAAGCCAAGTTGGCATCTTTCATGACTTGACTTTTCTTCTTGTTTTTAATTGTGTTCCAACAGGAAGCAGGAGATACTTTTAGGATTATTCAAAGAAAATGTCTTGCCTAAAACCATAGAGTTTACTATGACAAGATTAACATTGTCTGACTATTGGGAAAGAGACATCTGTTTCTCAGGTTGGAAAGTTCACTACCATTACACCAATTTGGTGTCTTAAATGAGGCAATTACTAGGCTCCTAGATGGAGAAATGTCTTATTGTGCCGCAGATGATATCTCATAGAAGGCCACTCCTTGGACTCTTTTCTACAAGAGACTAATTCCCTTCATGAAAACTCTACCTTTATCACCTTGTTACCACCAAAAATCCTACCTCTTAAAATCTTACACTGTAGTTTAGGATTTCAATGGGAATTTTAGAAGGATGAGCCACTCATTTGTAAAAAGAGATCATTCATAGTTTTGGCTGATATTAAAGTCCTCTGTAGATAATTCAACACAGCAATACAGAATTTCTGTTATGTCCTGATGGGGAGATGGGTATTCAACTGGATATGAGACAGTATTGGACTAGGGTTAGACCTAGGAGAGCGTTGATCTTCCATTTAGTGAGTAGCCATATTGCATTATAAAGTGAGCCAGGGACTGATAAGTAGCCTGACCTCATTTCCATATTCACCACCCGATGAAAACAATTGAATTTAGGAGCTAAATATTCTACTGATGGAAACCAAGACAAAGCAGATCAACAATCAGTCATATAAAGTCAAACGAAAGATGCATGATACAGTCACACAACCAAATTACATATTTTTTGTACATAATGCTTTCCAATGTTTAAAATGTAATGCATATTATATAAAATAAAAATATCCAATATATAAAAAATATTTTTGCATTTTTATTGCTTTATTAAAATAAACATTAAATATATTCCTTAAAGTTCAGTTGGTTGTTGCTTACAAGATAAAAATATATACTCAAATAAAAGTATAATTATAGAAAAAGTCCAATGAGAATAACCTGATGGATATTTAGTTAATATAAAACAAAAATTCCAATATCCTTAGTAAAAAATATCAACTTCATTAAAATTTACAGCACATGTGTTTCTACTGTGTCAGATATATCTGTGTAATGGGAAGCTTTTCAGACATATTTTAGTTAATAAAGTTCTGAGTGCTACAGCATAGAGGTCAACACTAATGGCTGAATGAGGTAAACATCCAGAGTAATGTCAGTTTATAACCCTTTTAGTAAGAGATATCATAAATGTGTATAGTGATTATTCTATTCAGGGGCATTATGATGAAACCTCTTTCTTTTATTATCTCTGGTATTTTCACTTTAAAACCCATTAAAGACATTTATTTTAAAATGAGGAAATAGAGGCATAAAGAATAGTAATTTTGTCACATGTAATTTTTCCAAATTTTAATTCATTGCTTCCTTATTTAAATTGTGTTGTTACCAAGTTACAAGCGGCAGGTAGGCTACTACCACCTCTCATTCCATTTCTGTGCTTGGCACATGGAGATGAAAGATGCTTCCCATCAAAGAATGGTCAAGACAAACGAGTGAGATGTGTTTGAAGCCCGATATCTACCAAGGATATTAGAAAACCTGAGGCAGTGTGTCAGAAATTTTCGTGAAGTTGTTGAAGAGATCAACTTTTTCCATCTGGTGAGTATTATGTAAAAGCAGAATAAATATTTCAAATTCAAATTTGAAAATTGCTCAAAATAAGTTAAGGGCAGTTTTGGGTGTTTTTTCTTATCTATAAGAAGATGACTAGCGCCTTGTTTGCGACCTGCCCATCCAGCACAGAGGCCTGATCTTCGGCGCCAGGAGACCTAGCTTTGGGGGTTGGCGCCTTGTTTGCGACCTGCCCATCCAGCACAGAGGCCTGATCTTCGGCAACAGGAGACCTAGCTTTGGGGTGAGTTTCTGGCCCCCCGGCGCCAGCCTGGGACGGGGAGCTCAGAGGTTCCTTGGCCCCCCAGCCTTCTTGGGCAGAACCCTCCCCACTTCGGCCCCACCGCCCTCCTTAGGCACATAACATCAACCAGCCCAG
>NC_022036.1:2554385-2555576 GCF_000317375.1 Microtus ochrogaster
GGGAGGAGGGAGGAAGGGTGGGAGGAGGGGGAGGGAAATGGGAGGCTGGGAGGAGGTGGAAACTTGTTTTCTTTTTTCCTTTTCTCAATAAAATAAAAAATAATAATAATAATAAAAAAAAGAAGACGACTAAACATCTCCATGTTTTCTTTCTGGTTGTGGTTCCCGTAGGCAAAATTAAATAAATAAATCACTAATATAAGACGTGAGTTCAAGAGCCACTGTGTAGAGTGGTGTGTGATGTACTTCTGTGTATGGGTTTCTACATACATAACAGAGATATGTATGTAGAGAGAATAGGTGGAGTAAAAGAAACACCATGTAGCTGCCGAGGGAGAAAGATGCCCAGAACATTTACCAGTAGGCCAAAGCCCCATGGTAATGCACAGCCAAATAGAAATGGGTTAATTTGAGATATAAGATTTAGCTGGGGGGGGGGGGGCGCTGGACAAATGGTTCAGTGGTTAAGAGCACTGACTGCTCTTCCAGAGGACCTGGGTTTAATTCCCAGCACCCACATGGCAGCTCACAACTGTCTAAAGATCCAGTTCCAGAAGATGTAACACTTCATACCAATGCACATAAAATAAAAGTTAAATAAACCATAAAAATATTTTTTTAAAAAAGAAAAGAGTTAGCTAGGAATTTACGCAAGCGATTGGCTAAGCAGTTTTGTAATTAATGTAGTTTCTGTATGATTAGTCAGGTCTGGACAGCTGGGAAATGAAACAGTAATCTCCTAATAGTAATCAGCTTGACCTTGCTTTGAATTTGTTACAATATTGTTGTTTTTATAATGCTCTTGGAAGAATCGCCACCACAAAGACAAGAACATTTTCCTAGTCAGTTATCTCCAGAATAGAATCTCTAGGTTGAACAAGATCTCTGCAAGTCATTTCAAACAATGGTTAAATGTGCTTTGTAGTGTCCATTTATCTGAAAGGCTGGGGTTTACATTAGAAGGCTGCTTCTGTTGTATAGATTACCACAGGGATAGTTGGGGCCATCCACTGTAGTTCTTCATATCTGTACTGTACTGGATTCTGTAAATGCTTCATTTTTATCATGCTGTGATTACTGACTTTCTACATTCCTTTTTTTTTATTAAGAAAGAAAAAAAATTTTCCGCCTCCTCCCAGCCTCCCACTCCTCCCACTCTCCCCCCTCCCAACCTCCCCCCCTCCTAACCTG
>NC_022036.1:2557103-2577776 GCF_000317375.1 Microtus ochrogaster
CTTTAAGGCATTGAAGAAAGAAATTGAAGAGGATACCAGAAAGTGGAAAGATCTCCCTTGCTCTTGGATTGGGAGGATCAACATAGTAAAAATGACTTTCTACATTCTTAACAGTTCCCACCACAATCTCAAAAACCTGTCACTTCTGATCCCATCTCAAACTCAGGTTCTCTAATCCATTCAGGTTGGAAAGTACTTGTAAAACCCCAACACATTATTCTGAAACATTAAGGAAAAAATAATACATAAATATCCAAACAAATACAAATGGGAATTGAGGATTTACTTAATTTTCAAAATATTAGTAATTGGCTGGGCTTGGTGTCATAAGTTTGTAAATAAGTCACTAGGAAACCTAAAAAAAGTTTGGGAGTTAAAGACAGGCTGTACTACAGAATTAGTTCAAGGACAGGCTCAGAATTTATTAGGACCTTCCTTCGAAATAAAAATAAATTATAAAAGGAGGGCTTGAGTTATAGTTCTGTGAAAGAGTACCTGCCTAGAATATGCAAGCCCTGAATTCCACCCTCAGTACCATAACAGAGAAACTAATAATAAAAATATAGAATAATATAAAATAATAATAGTAAAGCTATTATTTGTTAAATTATATAATATTTACTTATAGAATTTCATCTAAAAATGTCTATATAGTCTTGATTCATTTTTCAAGTGACATGATTTTTATATTATTACTTACATAGAAAAGCATTACTAACCATCTCTTTTAACAATTTGTTTTTTAAATTAATGTTATTTGGGAATTTGGTTTCTTATCTCTACATTGAAGTGTGGTTGACAATTTGTTTCTGCTATTACAGCATTTGAAACATTCCATTTTATGAGATGCCTTGCAACATTTTTAAAATGCATGAGGTGTTGCAAAGGTAGATTATACAGTTTATTATACTCTCAATAAAAAAGGAACAAATCCTAAACACACTCTTCTCCAAGGGTGCAAGACATAGCATGTCTTCCAGAGAAGCTTGTGGCCTTGAAGCCTTTCTATTCCACTAACCACGTTGCTATCCCTGGGTGCACCTGGCATGTTACCACAGAAGTGTGAGACCTTACCTGTCTGTCTGTGAGCATCACCGAAGTAGTCAGCCATGCTTTGCAGCTATGCTTCAATTGTGTGAAATGAATTGTAAATGAACCAACAGCCACCTCTAAATAGATTTGTCACTAAAACAAAACTAAAGTCTACCTTTAGCGCATACCCTCAGTACCATTTGTAAAACCAGCACATCCTCCTCAAAGTCATCAAGCATAGTACTGCACTTGGTGGAAACGCTGGAGCAGAACAGGACCAAAGCTCCAAAATTGCAATTAAAAGGCCTATTTCTAAAATCATATACAAATAGCGCCCATATTTTTTCTGTCAGCATGGGTTGTACTGCTGGTTATTTGTAACTTGATACACCTAGGAAGAATCTTTTTTTTTTTTTTTTTTTGGTTTTTCGAAACAGGGTTTCTCTGTGGTTTTGGAGCCTGTCCTGGCACTAGCTCTTGTAGACCAGGCTGGTCTCGAACTCACAGAGATCCACCTGCCTCTGCCTCCCGAGTGCTGGGATTAAAGGCGTGCGCCACCATCGCCCGGCCCTAGGAAGAATCTTAATAACTGACTATATATCTGTTTGGCCTGTGGGCATGTCTGTGGCTGACTGGTTTGGTTGTAAATTGAAGTGGAAGCTCCCACCCCAAATATAGGCAGCTCCATCCCATCAATTGAACCTGGGGTGCCCCAGAGTTCCTTCTCCTTCTCCAAGAGAAGTGCTAGTCATGGTTGAGACTTCTCTTTGACTTGTGACCTTGAATGAAGCAAACATAGAGCACTACTACTGGATCAAGATTCACTAAAACTAATTTTTTGTATTAGTTACATTTATTGTTGGTAGATGACATGGTTGACAAAAAGCAATTTTCATGAAACATAGATTATTCTAGTTTAAAATCAGAGAGAATACAGTCCATCATGGCAGAGGTAGCATAAAGGCAGGGACATAAATAGGTTGATCACATTGCACTAACAGGGAGCTGAGTTTGAACAGAAAGTAAGTCAGCTTGTAATATCTCATGACCCACAAAGAGTAACAAACTTTTTTTTCTACCAATGCTCTTCCTTGTTGTGAAATATTAATTTTATATGTGTTACATTCACTTATGCTATGGAATAATTGTTTAATGATTAAAAAGATGTGTTGTATACTTTCTGTTGCATTTGTTTTACTCTGTAAAGCTGAGTTATTTTGCCTGTCTAAAAGACCTGATTGGTCTAACAAAGAGCTGAATGGCCAATAGCAAGGCAGGAGAGAGAAATAGGCAGAACTGCCAGGCAGAGAGTATAAATAGGAGGAAAATGTCGACCAGAGGAACAAGGGGAGTTGGAAAAAAGGAGGAGAGAAGGATTCCAGTGCCAGTCACCCAGCCACACAACTAATTACAGAGTGAGAAAGAAAAAAATGTATGTAGAATCAATAATGGTAAAAAGCCCAGAGGCAAAACAAATTTAAAGAGAAATGGGATAATTAAGTTAGAAAAGTTGGCTAGAAACAAGCCAAACTTGTTAAATATGTAGGCATTCATGAGTAAAAATAAGTCTCCATGTATTTATGTGGCAGCTGGGTGTTGGGTCCCCAAAGAGAAAAATGAATCCAACTACACCTCCTCTTAAAAGTTCTGTGGCATCCTCAAACAATATTACCCTCTTGGGACCAATTGTGCACATGAGCATAGGACCATCTCACATGAAACAGTATCTTGTAGATATTGGAATTCGATAATACCTGTGGATGCAAAACACAGAGGAGCCATGATGGATGCTGTCACTGACAATGGCAATCTGCAAAGGGCACAGACAATGAATGCTGGGTGAGAAAGGAAGGACTTCACTCCTCACAGCAGATGCTCTATCTGCAGACTTAATCTTCTGCGGTTTGCATGTGTTCTAGGTCAGTGTGAGTAGACGTTGGTGTGTGAAGATCCTATAACAAGGAAATTCAGGAATGGGGAGATGCTGAGCTGGGAGAATATTATAGAAAACAGTGGCAAGATGTTCTTTGGAAAGCAGAGATGACTGAGTCCATGAAATTTCTCTGGGGAAAAAAAATGTAATCCCAAAGGATGGTCCAGAAAGGAACATAAAAAGAATTAGGTGTGTGTCATATCAAAAAAAAAAAAAAAAAAAAAAAAGAACTTTCTGTAGAAATAAAAAGTTACTTCGTTAGAGGCCAGGGTCTTGTATTTAAATTTTATGTAAACATATGAAGTAGTTTTGAATATTTTTGCCCTTTAAAGGTCAACTTCTGAGTGGTTGCTCCCAGTTCCATTCTTCTGCAGGTTAGTAATCAATCAGTGGGCTATTATTACTAGCGTTGTTGTTTTGATGCTTTTAAAATTTAAACCATGTTTCCAATCAAATATTGTTTCATGGACACCTACAATAGCAATTTGTAAAATAAAGCAAGTAAAAGATGCATGGATAATCAGGTTAATTAAGAGTACAAATCAAGTAAACTAATGTTAACATGCTCTCCACAGCTCTAAGCTGTATTCCTGCAGAATCATGATTTTGTAGAGCACATATAATGTGTCATGTTAAATCATTAAAAAGGAAAAGAAAAAACTAATCATGATCATGTTTTGAGCCTTATAATAAACCCATTATGTTTAAATGTACATATTCACAAATGTAATTACATATGTCACCTTGGCCTCTTCACACAACTAAACAATTGGAAAGAAAACGCATATTATGAAAGCTAACCAATTTCTTTATTTATCTATTTATTTTTAAATATTTATTTTTATTTTGCGTTGGTATGTGCTTTTGTCGGCTTACATGCCTGTGTACCAGATGCATGATTGTTCTTGGAAGCCAAAATCTGTCGGAAGTGGAATTAGAGTTATGATTGTTAAGCACCATGTGGATGCTGGAAATCAAACCCAGGTACTCAGGAAGACCAGCCAGGGCTGTTAAGGATTCAACAATGTCTCTCCAGTGAAGGCTCATATTTCTGTATGGCACAAAAGCCATAGGCCCGATCTGAGGTAGTCAAGTAGCTCTGCAGACAAGCTGTCTCTGCCTAACAATAGTAGGGGTGTGCTGCTCCTTTCTCTTTTGTTATAAATGTAGATCACCTGAGGAGAGGTGTTGGCTGACGCTGGTGGTCAGGATGTTTGGTCCTTCTTTCTTTGTAATTTGGAGGATATCTTATAGAGATGTTATTTCATGCCTACGTGACAGCTAGGATACAGGTAGAATGCGGACGTGACTTGAGCCCATTCACCTAGTTACCTAGCAGACAGCCCAATGTGTTTTCCCGCTCAATTTATGTGATGATAAGTAAGCTGTTTGGATAATAAATGAGAGAGATCTTCGGGAGATCGTCAGGAGAAAAGACCCTGAGATGCCCTTCCATGATGACCCTGTAAGCTGTGTCTGATTATTCCTCCCGACTCCGTTCTAGTCCAGTTAGGGGAAACAATTATCTGTGTTGGAGCGACACCGCCTCAAACACTCCAGCCGGATGTATTTTTTATTATATATTTTGAGTGTATGTCTACATATATGTCTGTGAACTCTATGAATTTCCAGCAACCGCAGAGGCAAAAGTAGAACATCAAATCTCTTTTGACTGAAGGTACAGATTGTGGTGAGCTGCCATGTGGGTGCTGGGAATTCAACTCATGTCTTCTCCATGTCTCTGTTTCCAGTCATCTCAAGGAAGATATTCTTTCCCCATCTTCTCCCCCTCCTTTCTGTTGCTCGCTTTCTTTCTGTATCTATGGTTTCTTTAATTTGAGTTTTTACTTTATCTAACAAGCCATTTTGAAAATTAACGCAGAATTCCATTTTTTTCTCATTTATGATAGATAAGTTATCATACCATGAAGTTTTCTATGTGAAAATCTACCATAACATTTGAAAATAAAATACCTTTTAAATAATGCATTTTGCTTCTATACCCTTATTTATTTCCTTATACAATTTCAGTACTTTAAAAGTTTGTGCTACAACACAAAAAGTACTATAAATATGTGAGTTTGGAAAAGCTAGTAAGTTCATGCATTTACTGTTGTGTGAGGTGACAAAGAAAGAGATGACCATTATCTATAAAATAATTTTGTATAAAGCTTGATAAAGTAAAAAATAGCAATAATGTAAAATTTGAAATTTTTGGTGTTATTCTTAAGAAAAAGTTCATTCACTACTACTTTGGATAGTAAAGACGTTTATTGCTAGAATAGGAGAATGAATCTTTTTAACTTCAGTTATAAATTGAAATATTACATTGAGCATTAAATGATGTTATTTCCTTTTTTTCTAGATCGCAAATGCATAAGGATTTATTGCAGTCATTAAACAATGCATTAAAATTACATTAAAGAACTTCGTTTTTCTTTCTACAAAGCCTAAAATACTTTGAACATTAAACTCAAATTTCTTCCCTCAAGGTATGTTGAAAATAGATATTCATATTTTAGGGAATCAGCAGTAGGATTTTTTAAAGTTATTTTACTTACGAACAAGATGATTAACAAACAAGAGCATAGCCAAACTTATGGCAACAAACCCAGGAGAAAATGATCATTGTGAATATAGTCTGCAAATGATAGACCTCAATACCAGTGAAGATGTGTGCTGCAGTGCAAAGCAAACACGAGCAAGTTAAACTTACAGATGAATAATAGTTTAGTGACTGGTATTTTACTATGATTTTGGCAAGTCAAGCCAGTCTTCATGATGCTCAGCAGCATGCTCTTACCAGAAACATTTGTGTTTTCAGCATGTGGTTACTACTGTCCGATTAATACGTTTTACATAGTGAATATGATGAAAAGTAACTTTTCGAAACATGCTAATAAGTATAATCAAATGAGGCAGCTCTTTGGAAGAACTTAACAAGCCTCTGTTATTCTGTACTTCTCTTGGAATAGGTATCCCATGCTATAGCTCTACCATCATCCTTCTTATGGGTCCCAGCATGCCAATTCACTGGGAACAAGGAGCTGCCAGTGAACCAGGCAACTACAATGAGATATTTTGGGCATGATTCAGCGACTTTCTAGTGATCTTTTGATTTGTGTAAAATGGTCTGGCTATTTTTAAAAGCAATAATAAGAGCAAACGAACCAAAAGTTAAAATATCATTAAAATGGAAAAAAGTCAATAGAGCTTTGTGAAATGAACATCATATAGGGACAAAGTGCCTTATGTTCAGAGCTTAGTTCCTTCAACTCTTAGAACCGTCTTACAACAGAAAAATATCAGTCAATAGAATCCTAATATCTGCATCATAAGAAATCTTACAATCTGTGAACATTATCTCCATGGAGAGTATGTGTAATGGACTCATGCAGATTTGTTCAGGTTTGCAATTCCTTCTCTAGGTACATTCTCTGCAGAGAGGGTTAGCAGAGAGAAGGGGAGACCAGGGAGGATGAGGAGTGACATAATGTTAGTCTGTAACATTCATGTAATAACAAAAGCCATTGTTACACTTTTCAAACACCAGAATAAAACTGAAGCAAGATTTGGGGGATTTCCACAGACTTGTGCATAAATTTCTTCAGTAATATGCAGGATTTCGCACTAATTAAACATACATATAAAATGGGAAACATTCCATAAACTTCTAGAATTCTCTTTTATCATACTTTTCTATCACAAATTCGCCTCTGTCTACAACCTGTGAGCATCTTTACACACTGAGACATTTAGAGGAAGTAGCTGAGACAGAGACAATTATATACAGATAATGTCATATGCATATATACAATTACTTCCACTATAACTATAAGTATAGAATGCAATATGTCAAGTACATTTCAGTTCTTGTAAGGCTATTTCATACTTTTAGGGACATTTAGATAAATCATGCATATTCCATAATTTGTTACACATTTTTCTCCTGACAAACTTAGTATTTTTCTGCTTTTTGCTATTATAAATAACAGAGCAATAACATTCTTATAATTTTGCATTTATGTATATTTATGAGTATTTTGTAGGATAGACTTAAAATGCACACTTTAAAATTTGACAGATTACTGTCAGCCTGTCAGCTTCAAAAGCCACCCCAGCTAAAAATGCTGAACCTCTTTGTACATCCATCAGTGGACTATGAAAGTACCAATTTTCGTAGATTATTTTTGCTATTGTAATTTATCATAATTTAATTTCCAGTCCTATAATCTAATTAATGAAAGTTGAAATCTTATAATCACACTTATCTGCATTACTTCTTATTAATGAGAAAAACATTTTTGTTCATTTGCCATGAAATGATTTAACTGAAAAATTCTGTTTATCTTCTTCCCAAATGTTCCCATTGTTAGCTTTATGGCTTGTGAATTACAGAATCTCTTTATAAATGCTAAGCATTTGATTGCTTTCTATGAACTTTTGAGTCAGATTTTTGTCTTTTAGCTATACTTATAATGAACATTACAGCCAGTGCTATTGATTTCCCTCCACAGTCTGAAGGTAAAGCATTAAAGCTGAAGGCACCACAAACTTGTGTCACAAGACAGAAATACAGATGCTGCTCACACAGAAGCTTCACCTATTCTGACCAGAATTCATTGAGCACAACTTCTCCTAACTCCTGTCAACTACAGAGTGTTGCCTCCAAGATATGTCTACCCGTGCACTCTCAACCAATGTTAAGAGTAACCAACTGTTTTTATTTGTATTTAAGATATCTGACATTGCTAATAAGTGTCACTGATGCTATGGCTCTTTCAGGGTGACTAAACCTATATCACCCTTATTAGATTTCTGGCAGCATGATAGAACAACTCTAAATATTCAGTCCTGTTAAGAAATTACAGTGATAACTTATTTTAGAAAGCACCTTTGTGGTTCCTTTAAATGGAAAGAGTCAAGAGTCTAAGACTAGATAAGCCACAGACTGTTGGGCAAAGCTATTAATGATATTCTGTTAAGTAAACATGGCCACAAAATGACTATGACCTATTGCTATACACATAGGTTAATGTGGCACTCAACCCTCATAAGAGAGGCTTCTTTATTCAGCAGATGGTAATTAACACGGAGACCCATAAATGGAGAAAGAAAAGCTACAATTTACTTTTGGTGGAATCACAACGTCATTTTCTAAAACATATTTATCACTCTAGTTTCTTAACAGTATTGAATATTTGGAGTTGTTCCTAGCCTTGCAGGCAATCTAGTAATGGTGTAGTTTTAGACAGTGTGGAAGATCCACAGTCTTATTACATTTATTTTCAGTTCATAAACTTTCACATTTAATTATGTTGAACAAAATTTTAAATTTCTTTTTGAATACACATTTATTAGTGATTAAGGAGGATCATTTTTATATTTGTTGCTATATCCTTCCTTTCCTTTTAAATTTTATTTCATTTTATAATTTTCATAGGCTCATAGATCAAAAACACTTGTGTATGTTATAAATTTTTCTACCTCCCACTTATTCATCCATGTTTCACTCTTTCATTGATTTATTTTAAGATTTTAAGGCAGAGTCTTGATCAGCTACTGGGACAAGTATGCTTCCCCTGTGTGCCAGGAGGGCTTAGAGCTTGGCATATTTCACACTATACTCCTCAGTAGCTGATGTTATAGGTCTTGTCTCCAGTCTCAGATAAATCTTTCATATACTTTCTAATCAAATTTCTTTGTGTTGTTGGTTTTACTTCTTTACTAGTTTTTGATATTTGCTGCTTATCAGTTCCCAGATAGTTGAAAAGGATGGTTATAGTAGTAGCTGTTTTGTACATTTAATTTTTTTGTATTTGTTCCCTCACTGATATTTCTATAAGTAACCCATAATAAAACTCATTGGTTCACCAAGAATTAATAATAAGTAGAATAAAATATTATTTTCGATTTATGCATTATATCAGCGTCCTATTTTCTTCTTTTTTGGCTTATTAACTATGATTCTCTTGTTTATTTTCTCTTTTAAGCCATTTGCTTCTTCCTGCATTATGCATTTTAACTTACTACTTTCTACTTTCAAATATCATTATACCACTGTGCATACTGTAAAATGATCTTATAAATGCTTCCTTCTGCGTTTCTCCAACATTTTATCATCTTGTCACATATACACTATAAAGCTCACAGTACAACAGCATTTTTGCTTAAAACTCAACTCTCAAGGGATTTTTAGCTTCAGACAAGTATATTTTTGATTATCTACTCCATTGCTGCTTTTGGAGGTTTTGTCCCATTGTCTGTACACAGGTTTCAGTTTTATATTTTGACAGTTCTTTCACCGTTCCTTCTTTCCCAAGTGTGAAAGTAATAAGTTATTTTTGTTGACAAATGTATGACTTCAATTTTGTTTTGGAAATTCTTATTTATACGGATATGTAATTCTATATGCATTTGTTTTGTTTTGGTCTGTTTTCTGTACTTTGAAGATACTGCTTGGCTGACTTCCAGCCTGAATTCTTCTCTATGAAATTTTTACTTGTGGCAAATCAATTTATCACTTCCAAATGGTGTCCCCCACGTTTCTGAACAGCTGGGCCATTTATAAATGAGCACAATGTACATATCTGCTTGCCATGATTGTACAACTGATCATATAAACAGAGTTGCACATTGTTGATGATTACTGTCAAATTATCTAAGAAGTTTGATCATCTCTCTTATTTTAGAATTTGCTAGGCAGGACTAGAACTATTTACTTGACCCATTTACTCTGGGTCAAGAGTTTCTTACTTCCTGGGACAACTCCCTTTGTGTTTTTGTCATAATAACTCTTAGGTTATAAGATTTTCCCATTACCTATGAAGCAAGTCGTTGTGTGGCTCTAAGGATTGTCTCTGTGTGTGTTTCTATTAGGTGGTTTTCTAACATCAGGGCGCCCACGCACACTTAGCTGAACACTCTGCACATGTATTGATGGCAGATAGCTTTTCTCTGCAGCCCTGTAAACTTGTTGCCCTCCAGACTCTCAACTTCTTATTAAAACTACAGTGTCATGCTGGGATGATTTTCACCTCATTGCAACACATAGCCTGAAAATCACCCCAGATAGGCTACTGTGGGAGTCAAGGAGCTTTATCACCTATCTCCAGTGTTTAGGACAAGCACCGTGTTTGTTTTAAATGCGAAGTGCTAATTTTGGCATCTTAGTTGGCTGTAAATTTGTATTCTAACCTTCTGTCCTTATTATAAACCAAAGTTATTTTATGGATGTCTTTGTAATGACTGAGAAGTTATAAATCCTAAGAACCACATCAGAGCAGTGTGTAATATCCATGAGACCACTGATAATGATAGCATGAACAAACATAATTAAGCTGTATACAGTCTCTCTCTAGATATGTGCAGTTTCTTATAGACTAGTTATTCAGCATCACCAGACAAATAGAACTGTGTGGGTGTTACTACAAAGAATCACCTACTCTTAAGAACTAATCTGTTGAAAAAAAAATAAGCAAGAATGAAAGATTCACAGTATCTAACTGAAAGAAAAAGAAGCACCAAATTAACTGAATCAAAAATCAGCAATGAACATGGAATCATTACAACAGACATCGAAGAATTTCAGAAAGGAAATACTTTAAAAACTTATTTTTCCTTAAATTGACAAACATAAAAGAAATGAATAAATTTATATTTCAGTCAAACTTAAAATCAAAATTAAACCAAGAAGATATTAACAACCTAAACAAACTAATAATATATGAAAAAACTGAATTAAAAATAAAAATCTTTCCACCTAAAAATTGTCCAGACACAGATGAATTTACTACAGAGTTCTACCATAGTCATACAGTCAATCCATTTTAGACAACTAAGAAAAACAGACAAACAGAAGGAGTACTCCCAAACTTCTTTTGTGATGATATTACCACTCATTTACCAAACAAGGTGAAGTCACAACAACAGCAACAAAGAACCATAACAGACATCCCAGTTGAATATGATTGTGATTTGTGGGCTGGTTTTCTTTGTTCTATGTTTAAAAAGCACTTATGAGTGAGTACATGTAATACTTGTCTTTCTGTGTCTGGGTTACCTTACTCAAAATGATGTTTTCTAGCTCTAACCATTTTCCTACAAAATTTAAGATGCCATTTTTTCTGCTGTGTAGTACTCCATTGTGTAAATGTTCTTCAGTCAAGGGGCATTTAGGTTGTTTCTAGGTTCTGGCTCTGACAAACAAAGCTGCTATGAACATAGTGAGCACATAGTTCTTAAAGCTTAAAACAAGCGTTTTTAATGGGAACACAAACATTGTGGGTCTTATCAGATTTGAGAGTTTTTGGTATCCACAGACATTCACTTTCTCAAGGCTTAGCTCCAATATCTGCAATTGCTTTTCAAGAATAGTGATGACAAAAAAAAAAAAAAATCTGACTCTTCCAGTGTTATACAGAAGTAGAAACAAGGTTTGTATCTCTGTCTGAAAAGTGACAGAGGTGAGTGAGAAATAATGACACATGACAGCATTTAATGAAAAGAGATGCTATGTATTTGAAAGACAGCCAGGAGGGGGAAAGTGAAGGTGGAAATGATACAACCATATTATAATAAAAAAATAAAACACTAAAAAAAAAGAAAAAGGAAATTAAAAGATGTAATGAAAAAATAATCATTATTTTGTTTTGAAATTTAAATATGACCATACTTGTTAACTGTTTGAGGATAGGTGTACAAAGCCTTTATTTTGTTTAGGTATTCTTTTTCCATCTCTAGTGTCTCCATGAATCTTATCATAAAAGGATATTGTCTTTTATAAAAAGCTTTTTCTGGGTATATTGAGATGACTTTGTGATTTCGGTCATTGGATCTATTTATGCTATCAATAGCATTTATTGATCTATGTGTAATGAACCATCCTTATATCTCTGAAATGAAAACAGCTTGATAATAGTTAATAATTATTTTGATGAGTTTTAACTTGGTTTGCCAGTATTTTATCGGACTTTCCTCTATGATTTTTCTAAAAAATTATCATTATGAATTTACAAATAAAATATGTGATGCCTCTGGGATATTTTTAGAAAGCAAAATCTAGGTTTTGTTTTTATAAATAAGTGTATAATTTTAAACACAATTTGTTTAAATACTTTCCTTGTCCATTTCATTGGTTTTGATACTTGGTGAATAATTTAAAATTTTTTTAAAGTAGGTATCAAAATTTTGCATTTTAAATATTTTTATTGATTTATGGAGTTTAAAAATGATATTATTTTTGACCTTGTTCTTTTTCTTCATTATTATCTTGGATATTAGAGATTGTCTGTCTCATAACACAAACTCTAGAAGTATATTTTAATATTTGTGAACTCCCTTGAAATAGCTTTATTTGAATCTATATTAAATACATAAATCATCATGGGAAGAACTAACATTCTAATATTATTGGTTCTACCTATCTATGATGAATATTTTTACAGCAATTTAGGACTTTGGCTTCTGTCATCTTGTCTTGAGCATGTAGGTCATAAATATATCATGCATTTATTGCCAGCCTTATTCAAAAGTATGATTTTTATATTATCATAAGCTGTATTATTTTCTTCTACTGTGCTAATTTCACTATTGGTGTATTGAATCCCCCTCATTAGAGCTACTGATGTAAGGCAAACTTTGTTCTTTGTTGATTCTCCTTTTGCATTCATGCATATCATTGTTCTTCCATGTATGATGACTTTCCTCGTATTTCTGTACATTTTATTTCAGAAGTTAAATTTGCCCTATGAAATTTGGGCAGGCAAGTTGAAGAGACTATTCTCATCTGGTGTCTCATTATGAGGAAAATGTCCTGAATTTGGGTACATATTTGATTAAGTTGCATTTTTAGATATTCATTATTGGATGTGAAATTTGATTCTTCCTTTGTTGAGACATTAACATCCACTGTGTACTGGAACTTCTTTCCCTGAATTAACTGATTCAATGATGCAAACTTTATTAGATTATTGATATGTTGTATGTTTCTTCTTTCTTCTGACATATTTATCTTTTCTGCTATTCCAACAATAGACAAAGCATAAAACAAGTTATTAAAAAATCTGTTCGCTGGTGAGTTTATAGGAGCTTAAACTAATTTTCTCTTTAGCTGTCTATTAGAATTCACAGATAAAGTTATCTTAGTCTTGTTTTTTTATTTTTAAGTTATAAGTTCTTAGTCTGATTACATAATTATTGGCCTCTATTGTTTTAAAGTAGTTAAGCTTTGTTTTTTGCTCTTAATTGGAAAAACATTCTTTCATGGTTGTACAGACTGGATGTACTTTCAGGAAAGTTATGCCCTGGACACTGTGATGGATTAAATAAAAATGATCTCCATAGGCATCATACTTGAATTTTGGTTCATAGGCTGTGAAAATGATTTTGGGAGGATTATAAGCTATGGCCTGGTAGAGTAACTATGCCACTGGAGAAAGAGATTTATGCTTCAAAAGTGGTTTTTTGCACTTATTTCACCCTAAGCCCCACTGCCTCATGGTTGTTGTCTCAACATGGAGTCTCAGCTACTGCTTCAGGACAATACCTGACTACCTGCTACCATCCTTCCTGATATGATCATCTTAGATTCTAACCATCTAGGATGGAAGACCCAATAAATATTTTCTAAGTTACCTTGGTCATGATATCATCCCCAGAACAATATAAAAGTAACTAAGATAAATTCTCACTTAAATATTGTTTTAAAATACAAAAATTACATCATAAAATATACATTTACGATAGTGTATTACAATAGATGTGTTCACATCTTTAGTTTTGATTATTCTTTCTTATTATAATTTCTTCTTACTAGATGCATAAAAATAGAAATTTCATCTCTTGTTAAGAAGACTCTTTAATATTATTCTATGTCTTCCCCATGTTTTATAACACTTCTTTTTCTAATTTCTTTTTTTGTCTAAAAGCAATAAGATGATTTCAATTTTCTTTAAATTGTTATTTTGATATTTATGTACATTTTTAACAGTGTGAGTCATATTTAAATTAGTTACATATTCTGGCTTCTTTTTAGATTAAATAAATTTTACTTGTTTTAAAAGTACTTTTTCTAGACTCTATTAACAGTATAATGTGTTGTTTACATTAATTATTTTAAATAACGTAAAAATTAACACAAGAATTTTCTCTATTGCCTAGAGGATTGTAGCTTATTTGATAATATTTCTTGCTAATTATTAGAGAAACTAAATATTTTTGGCAGTCAAAGTAGAATTAACAATATTTTACAACTGAAGATTTCTTAATTTGTTGCCTAATCTTCAACTGTAAAATTAAGACTATTACTCCCACTGAAATCATGAATAGTTATATTACTTTATTATTTACTTCATATATAATAATAACTGAATTCTACATCTTCTCTAGTGATTTTGAATTACATGATATTTGTTAATTTTAAAATGTAATAACTCCCTTTCAGTTTGGGGCATTTTTAAGTTTTATGTTCAGCTTAATGAAGATATAATTATAAAGATCACTTAAATAATTTTATTAGCATTTACCAGTAACTCAATTTGGGACAATGTGGTGCAGGCAAACACACCCAGTGCTCAGCCTGACAATATGAATTCCATGCTTGAAAGCCATGTGGAAGCAATGAACCAACTCCCATTTTCCAGAGAGTGTCTGTGACTCTCTAAGCCCACACCATGGAATGTGCATGTTTGCACTCACATACGACTCCCTCACATTAAACAAGAAAATGTAAAAAGCAAAATAAGTCAAACTAATGTGAAACAAGAAACATATCAATTGCATATTTTTATATTTAGGATGTTTAATAAGCTCATTAATAATATTAACCCTATCAACTTACCACCCACAATTAATTTTTATAGAAAATTTTATTTTATTTGCATCTTAAAGAACACTATATCTAGTTTAAATTTGTTCAATGTTAATTTCACCCTGGCTAATGCTGCCTTTCCAGTTTAATTCATACTTCCCTTTCTTATACATATACCTCTAATCCAAAGCATCTTATTCATCTGTTGGAGGCCTTGAAATTTAGCTGCTCACAATACTAAGAAAAAGTATATTTCAAATGGCTTTGATGACATAAAGTATATCCTTTTCTTATACACATTACCAGGGGACAAAGCCTTTTATTATGCTGTTCAACATTTACTTTTCTCTGTAGATATAATACTAAAATAAAATAGATCTTTCCCATAGCTTAAATTTAGGTATACGAAAAACCAAACATTACCCATTATCTCATATTCATTAGTTATGTCAGAGATTCCTTATAATTAGTGCAATAAGAACTTATACCTTCAAAATACTTTGTAATTGACTCAAATATTATTTAATTCTTATGCTGGTTTTGAATATGTTAATTTAGTATTAATCACTACCTTAGGCTACATGGTTTTTGATTAAAGTAAATTCTTTATAATGTTTTGAATAATATAGTCTTCAAAGAGAATTAATCTAAATTTTTCAGGAGACAAATTGATAAAGAAGCAGCATCATATATACACAATCAGATAATATTCTGTTCTATAAAGCATGACTTTACTTTGCCACAATGTGGGTAGACCTGGGGGACATTATTCTCTAGCCTTTTATACACCATAGTAATCATTTTAATGTCTGCTTATACCTTGTGACATCATACTGTAAACTTAAATATACACATGAAAATGTTTTTGAAAATAAATGAAATCATATTCTGCTTTTCCCTGTGAACCTCAGTCACTATAAATAAATACAGTGCACACAGGAGAGCTCTTTCTGAGCCAGTATAGATAAATAAATGTATATAGGAGAGTTTTTTCAAGAGATGGTTCAACAGTTAAGAGGACTTGCTACCTTTGCTAAAGACCTGGGTTTGGTCTCCAGCATGGGCGAGTAATGTACAATCATTCATAACTCTAACTCAGCGGAATCAGGCACCCTCTTCTGACCTCTGTGAGCAGTAGACAGCCATATAGTGTACTTACATGCAGGAAAAACACTAATATGCATCAAGGAAACAACATGAGGTAACCACACAGGAAAGAGTAAGGTATTTTGGAAAGGTGTTGGGTGATTTCAGAGGGGACTAGCAGGACATAGATGATAAGAAGTAGTAAACAGAAAAATGAGGAGGTAGTTCCAATTAAGCAGAAGCAGTGGGCCAATGTAGAATGCCAAGGGGGATAAGAGACTCATAACTCCAAGGCTGATTGATAAAGCCTCAAGAAATTGCATTACTCTAAGCTTACCTATCATTATACATTTTATGTGTATCTAAAAAAGTAAAGCCTCCTGTATTGACAATGTTCTTAATAATCATAGACTAATAAAGCACCTGTTATCAGACAAGAGAAACATCCCGTTGAATGATTGGTCAGTGATAGTCCAAGTGACTCCCCAAAAATATAGACTATTGGCGTAGCTCTTTGTTTTCTCTCAGTGAATGAGGGTGGGCCTCTATTTGCTGAAACAACCTCAAATTTAGGACACAGAATTAAGAAGACTCAAACTGGATCATACCTGAGTTCTAATATCCATGGTTCCTGTGGTTTTACATGTATAGTTTTAGAAAGCACTCTAAAAAATGCCAAGGGTGGGGAGAAGCTATTCAACAGCCCTACACAGAGTAACACTTATGAACCATGGCAATGAGCAGTATGGCAAGATATTCATAAAAGCACAAGTGGAACTCTCATGTTGATGGTAACCAAGAGCTGTCAAATTGGACTTAGGACCCAGTCAACAGGAGGAAAAACACACCTGACATTGAAAATTTAGCTACCTTCCTGGGTCTAGTGAGGTCATGTAACTTAGAAAAAAAATCTACCACAGCCCCCTTTTAGACTGGAATAATTCCTCCATTTACATTATAAATCTTGCCTATCAATTTGAGAGTGGAGGGGGCATGGAAGATTATGAAGGGAAGAAATGCAGGTGAAAAAGTGATGTAAATCTGTTTCTATTAAGACATTTTAAAGCAAAAAATTAGCCAAATTTAATTGCATATTATTTGTTCTATAGGTAATGTAACAAAAGTTATTATTAATTTACCCTCCATTTGTTACTTAAATTATTTATTTATATATTAGTGTTAATTTTCTTCTATTCTTTTAATACACCTATATTGTTTGTAATTGATATATGAATCCTTTGGACATAAGAAATACACTGTATTCATATTCCTACCTTTAAAAGTTCTATAAATGTTTGTGATTAGTCAATACTCAGTTGAGGAAAATGTTGAAAAAAAATGATTTTAAAAACACACAGAAACAACTTAGTTTAATATAATGGAGTAGAAATTACTTGTGTATGAATTGGTGATGGATGATTCTAAAAATCAAAATAAATTCTGTTCTGAAGACAGGAATAGAATAAGAGCTTAAGAATTTCAAAAAGATTGTGGTAGGATGGCTGTATGTAAAAGTATGGAGACACAGATAAACAAAGTTGAATTGCAGCTGTTTGAAGGCTCAGTGGGGAGGGAGAGGAAGATCAGAAGGGTCTTCCAATGGATCAGCTTGCCACTGAGTCCATTGCTTACCTTTTGCCTAGGCAAAGGTCTCCCTGCACTGCCGACACAAAATAACCAAGCAAATGTCTTGAACTATAGTCTGAGATCGGTACAGAACAATTTCACTAACCAGAGGGAGAAAAAAAAAAATTCGGTATCAGAAACATGCAAGTTCCCATGAAATAACAATCAGGTCTCAGCAATTGACTAGAGTCGTTCATACAAAGAAAGGCTCCTTTCTTTCTGGTTTCTGTAAGAAAGGATAGCACAGGCACAAGATGGCTAACCACACCCACACCAGGGGTCACCTAGGAATAACAGCATCCAAGTACCACAGAGAGACCATGCACGACTTTATTTCCTTTCATTATCAAGATAAACTCAGTTTTGTTCTTTTTTATTCTTCTCTGACTTTTTTGTCTTTACGGCCTTTTGTGCAAACACAGGGTCGTTTAGTGTTTGGGAACCCTACTTCATTCTTCTCAGTGCTAGGACTGTTTTCCGTGGTTCCGTTTCTCTGCAAATTTCTCTACTCTTTGTGTCTTTAGCTGGACCTGCTATCTTTCTCTCCCTCAACTTTCTGTTTCTTTCTATTTTTGCTTCCTTATTTTCTCTCTGTTTCTGTCTTCCTGACGAGTCTTCTTACAATGGTGACTCACTTTCCATTCTTACCGTCTGTTGAGTCCTTATAATACCACCATTGCTCATATCTAACTCTGAATTCTTGTAGTTGAAAGGCTGATTTGTTTTTAAATAGCTCCTACATTTTTGTAATGTGAGACTGTACTTGCTGCAGTGGCTTTTATGGTGTGAATTCTACTCCTGTGTAGACTTAGTGATCTACTGCGATCAGTGCCTACAGCACATAGGGTAAACTTGTAAGTTAGGTATGCTTACCAATTGGTTTCCATGTATGAGCCTCTTTATGCCTTGACATGGTTGACTTGCTAAAGTTGTGGTTAAAACCTCTTCAGGTATTTTATAAATAAACCCAGTCTGTTGCTTACTGTCTTGAAATTTTCTTCCCTTGCTTTCTTTGGGTTGGTATCATAACTAGTTCAGCTTTGCTATCAAAAGAACATTTGTTGTACAGAATGCAACATCAGGTATGTTCTCCTCTTCCATGCTATGAGAATTCTTTTCCAGATCTGCTAGATTTTTTAATCTAAATATTTCTTAAAATTTACTACAATTTCTATCTAAATATATAATTTAAGAATATTTTAGAAGCCAGTTTATATTTATAAAAATAAATTTACTTAAATTGATCATAGAAGATTAAAGATGTATAAATTATTGGAATATCATGCTATATTTTAATATGTGTATATATTATAAATGATTAATTCAGGTTCAATATATGTACCTTTCACATTGTTTTTAGTAAACACAATTATTCTGTTTCTGTTTGTGAGTGTTTGTGTCTGTATTAGTTTGCTACCACTACATTAATGAAGCAGTATGAATTTGGGGACTGAAAAGAACATTTATTTCTTCATCAGTACTGAAAGCCTTCAGTTTAAGGTCTCAATATACATACTGCAGAGAGAATCTTTAGTGCATCTCTTTGTTCCTGGCAGTTCTCTGGCCACCTTCCACACCCTTTCACTTCAAAATGCATGCCACCAATTGTCCAAGTTGATGTACCATCTCTGTAGGCAGGCTTGCATCTAATTTTTCACTTTTCTTTTTTTTTTATTTTTTATTGAGAAAAAAAAAGTTTCCACCTCCTCCCAGCCTCCCATTTTCTTCCCCCTCCTCCCGTCCTTCTCCCCCTCCCGCCACTCCTCTCCCCCTCCCTCTCCAGTCCAAAGAGCAGTCAGGGTGCCCTGCCCTGTGGAAAGTCCAAGGTCCTCCCCCCTCCTTCCAGGTCTATGAAGGTGAACATCCAAAGTGGCAAAAAGGACTTCTGTTACACTGACTTCAGAATTCACAGTCTTCAGTTGATTATCTCTGTAATGAGTACTTCCAAGTAAGATTACATGATGAGGTACTAGGCTATAGGGCTTCAAATTTAAGTTCATTTGGATGGAGGGGGACAAACAAAAAGAATAGTATTGTCTTCCAAACCTTTATTTATCTAAGTTCTTGGTTTCACCACAAAATTGTAGTATCTGCACAATTTCTGAAGAATTCAGCTAGAATTCAACTGTTTTATGTATTCTATTTTCTTTCCTAATTAAATATGAATGCAAATATTTATCTTCTCCTTCCAATGGTTTTCTTCCTGATGAAATTAATGTGCATCTTGCTTCTTCATTTTTATTTATAAGGGGAAGTACCCACAGGTAAGATTTTAAGATCTTTCTTTCTTGGGAAAGAACTTTGTGATATTAAGTTTAAGTAAAATTTAACACTAATTCATAATTATTTACAAACTATGCATTTTAAAAATTTTGTTTCAGCTTAAATGCAGATCAGTTCCTTCTTTTCTTCCAACTTTGACATGCAGGTTAATTAGAATGATTTCTTTCTTTTTCGGACATGAAATGGTTTCATACAGTGTTCCAACTATTGATTTCTCAGTCAAGAGAAATATCTGCGATTACATAATCTGGAGTGTATAAAATATGCATATTTGTTATCTTAATTATTTAAGTATGCATACTCATTGCTCTGAATACAAAACTGTAAATCGTTGTGTGGACTTGAATAAATTCAAATTGTGATAAACGTACTTACAGTTTTCTTTGCATGTCAAAACTGGATGATTGCCATGTTAAAAATCTTTGTGTTCATGCTTAACTTTTCCTTTCTATTACCAATGGGAATTACTAAAATTTCTTGCCTTAATTCTGATTGTTTCTATGTGTTTATTTGCAGTGACATCAACTATTTTGTCTTTTCAAAGTAATCAAGCACCAAAGCATTTAAATTGTTATATATGATATAGTAGTAATTGATTCTTTTATAAGTACCTCACAATTGGCTGTATTTTTGCTCTGAAGTACATTTGATCTTGTGTTAATAGGTCATCTTCAGAGTTTTGATTAGTGTTAAGCATATTCCATTTACTCCTCATTTACAGGTTTATATCTTGGATATATGATGTGGGAGTGATTTCTTATTAATAAAGAAACTGCCTAGGCCCATTTCATAGGCCAACCCTTAGGTAGGTGGAGAAAACAGAACAGGATGCTGGGAGAAAGAAGTTGAGTCAAGGAGTCGCCATGGTTCCCCTACTCCAGGCAGATGCAGGTTAAGATCATTC
>NC_022036.1:2584616-2597624 GCF_000317375.1 Microtus ochrogaster
ATGTGGGAGTGTCATATATCAATCTGTTGATTTCATTGGTTAAGGAATAAAGAAACTGCCTAGGCCCCTTGATAGGCCAACCCTTAGGTGGGTGGAGTAAACAGAACAGAATTCTGGGAGAAAGAAGCTGAGTCAAGGAGTCGTCCCGCTCCTAATTCAACAGATATATATATATATATATATATATATATATATATATATATATATTCATGCTTTTCCCTGAATCCCAGCCATCTCTCTCTTCTAGTCATGCTTTTTTAACCACTTATTATTACCAAAATCTATCTAGTTAGGATTCTATCTTTTATTATTATTCATTTTATCCCTCTTTCATCTAAACTTTGTGTCCTTTTCCCTACATAATACTGAATTTTTATGAATTCATTTTAATGTATTCCATTCAATTTTCATTTCCCTCATTTTTCAATAATTCTTTGAAAATTTTTATGTTGAATTTTGATTACTTTCATCTCCCCTTCCCTAACTCTTCCAGAAATCCACTGATGTTCTCTACTTATCCAAAACTTTATTCTCTTTTACTTTAAAACTAGTAAATGTAAATTAGTACAGAAACCCACAAATGCTAAAGATGTTGAAAATAGAAACTACAGAGTACTCAGCCATAAATGGGACATCTCTAACATGTTTCAGTGATCTTGCTGGATGAGGAAGCAGAGTTTTTCTAAGATACAGAGACAATGGTTGACTACAAGGGAACAGTGTCATCTAGCCGCATCAGAGGAGCTGTGCACACAAACTTGCAGAAGTTAAAGAAAACCTTCTCAAGATCCACACAAGCTCAGCCAACTCAATTTCACCATCTCTGATACCATCTTTAGGAGTGCTTTGTAGATTATGTTATATATCATTAATTATCTCAGTGTGGTTTCCAACTGCATTACAATTCATATAGAGCATTGAAACTTTTTAATTGGATTCTCTAATTTATCCCTTTCATTTCATGTAGCATGATAATATATTTTATTTGGAAATGTTTCCCACTTTATTTTTATTATTATATTGCTCATATAATATTAACTTATTCATGTTTCAGCTGATTTTAAAATTAAATTGTCTTTAAATTATATTTAGATTGTGAGAAACAACTCTATATTCTTTCCTATGTAGATAACAGTTTTATGTCACTTAGTTTTTTTATTTTAGATTCATTTGTCTCTCTAGGTGCATTTTCCTGGTGCCTGAGGTTATTTGATATTTATTTCAGTGTAAACCTGGTAGTCATGATACCTTTAAGCTTGTATGTACATAAAGTATCATTTGATTTAATTTTGTAGTTAGTTTTGCTAGGCTCAATGTTCTGAAGTGACACCTTCTTCTCCTTCTGCTTTATGATTCTTGCATTGTTTCCTAAAAGAGTTGCTGCATCTTGTCTATAATGTTTTTACATAATGCTCTTTTTTTTCCTTTAGTTTACTTGGAGAATCACTGCTGCTCTCCGGTTCTTTTTTGATTGCCTTCGTTATTGTTTTGCACTATGTAGTCCAGTGATGGCATCTAACTGAAACAAATTTTCCTGCCTCAGCCTCCAGGTTTCTGAGTTAGAGGTATGTGTGACCACACCAAACTATCTGTCTCCTAGTCACTGTTTTCCAGTAATTTACATGTATAGTGATACAGGTTGCTCATTCGTTTTGTCTTTCTTAAGTGTTACTGATAGTCACAGATTCATGAATTATACATTTCATCAAATTTAGGCATTATTTAGCTTTCATTTAAATATATGTCCACATCTTCTCCTCTTTCAGAGGATTTAGATATTTCATTGCATTTTCACCAGACTTTATCATTCAAAATCTTAAAATTTCTCATTTGTTGGATGTTGAATTTCAGAAAACATGCTGTTAGGCTTTTAGTTAACTAATAATTTCTTCTTTAGTATATAATGGATAATAACACTACCATTCTGAAAAATTTTGTGCTATATCTTTTATTTCCATCTCTAAGCACTTATTTAAGAACTTTAATATATTTCATGCATTACTACTTGACTTGTTGAACTTATGTGATTATGCTTACTTTTACATTCTTGATGAAAGGTAAACCTACTTTAATTATTTGTCCTTCTATTGGTGCAGCTTTCTCCTTGATTTGAGTATCTTGTCACTTACTTACACTACTGGTAGCCACTGTGTACTTCACTTACTTCAAAGATGAATGCTTCTATAAACATTTAACTGTTCTTGAGCTTTATTCCAGTCAGTTCGGAGGGAAAATCTATCTATTGCATTTTCCTTTGAGAGCATTTGAGGATGACATCATCAATGGGCAGCCTGAAGTTAGTCCATGCCTAATTAAGATGTAATGGATTATTGTATAAATTCTAAAATATTCTGGCAGTCTATGACCATCCATTCCTACTTTGATGATGGCCATTGTTTCTGTGTGTATCCTAACCACTCTTAGGTGCCACATTTTAAACTACTGATCTCTGGTTGTTATATCTTTTCAGATCCATTTATTATTATTATTATTATTATTATTATTATTATTATTATTATTATTATTATTATTATCTCATCTCTACATTACGCGTCTTGAGGAAACTACCTCTTAAGACCTCAAAATCCAATGACTTACTCTGGAAATTCTGTCTGTCTTGCTCATGTGCATCAAGGAATTCATTGCATTGGCTCAGAAGCATGTCTGAAAATTGTCTGCTGCCCTCTCACTTTGTAGAGCTTAAGCCTCTTTTCAAAGTAGTCAGTTCTATACACATCTGTCGTGTTTCATGTATTGAAAGTCTCTGTCCTTTCCCACCATTTATCCACTGTCTTTAACAACAGTGTCTTGTTGATTTGTTGTATCATTAAGTCATTTCATGAACTGTAAAATTAATTTATTTTTATTTTGTTTGAACTTAAGAGAATATCTAGTTTATATTTTTTAAAATAGCATTTTCTCTATTCAACACATATTTATTCATAAAAGAGATAAATTGTTAAATATATTTGGCCTACACTTAGTATTTGGAAGTTTTTTATTTAATTTTAGTATTTAAATCTGACCAAAACCAGCATTTTTTTTGTCAAAATACACTTTAGTCAAGAGATATGGTGTTTCTAGAAAAATATCTTCAGGAAAGGAAGCTATTTCCTGTGTTTGAATTTAATTTTCATATTTTTAATATTATAGTCTTCTCTAAATAAAATATATGATAACTGAGTAAATTTTACTTACATCTGAAAAATATCCTAAGGTTATGAATGGATTTTATTTTACTGACTAAGGTTAAACATAGTCACGAAAATATATTGTTCTACTGTGTAAGCAAAGTCATTGCAAATATTTGTGTTCTTAATAATAGATGGCATAATTTATCTATTTGTTATTTTACTTTATGAGAAGCCTTAAATATTTAACTGGTTTCTTTTTAATATTGCTTCCAAGTGAGTAGATTATATGCATTACACACTGAACAAAGAGTATTCTCAATGCTGACAAAGATACTCTATCCCACAGATTTTAAAGACATCCTGTGAGCGTAATATCTATCATTTTTGTAGCACAAACACTAGAAACTGCTTGTGTTTGGATTTGAAGTCATTATTTCCATTCATCATATACAAACAGAATAGTTCTAATATCACTTGACTAGTGACAATACAAATAAAAGTCACTTTTTATTTAGTAACTTTGTCAACAAATTTTGTTACCTGACAATTTCTTACATGTACATAGTGTGTTTTGGTTACTCCCCAGTACCCTTTATTATCTCTCTCCTACCATGCCAGTACCTGTTCTTTCCTATAAATCTCTCTCTCCCACTTTCAAACTCTGTTTTGTTTTTTTGTTCCATAGAGCTTAACTAGGGCCATCAGTGACCACTGTGAATTATCTTTTAAAGCCTACTGGGCTCATCAGTAGGTATTCAGTTGAGTAATATGGCTTGCTGTCTCCCAGAATCTGTCAATTGTCAATAGATCAGCCAAAAGTGGTAAGGTTATATGAACTTTTTTTCCAACTACAGGTGGGAAAAAAAAAACTGTGTAGGCACAGTGCCAATAGGTGTAGATGCTGTAACTCCATTGTTACTATAGCTGTGCAGTGTTGAGAAAATGGGATCTGGGGGTGAAAAAGATGGCTTAGTGGGTTATTGTGCAACCAAGCCTGTCAAGTCAAATTCTGTGACCAATATACAAACAGTAGAAGAGATGATTGATCATATTTCCAGAAATCTTCCTTTGACTTCCACATGCACGCCATGAGTCATGTGAACATACAGAGAGTAATGTGTGATGTGAAGATGTTATCTGCATTCATCATGTAAGAAAAAAGGGTCTAACACCCCTTTAAAAATGACAGCATGAAGAAACTCCAACTCTTAGTCTATTGATAAAAGTTTTGTTTATCTATATTGCAAATAAATACAAAGATATAAATGAAAAAAATATGAAACAATATGATGTTCTGTAGCTGTTTATCTATCTTCTTTTTGTCAGGAAAACCTTATTGTCTGAAAGGTTTGGTATTTCCTCTTCAGAGTCCATATGTCTCAATAACAGACACTGATTTCCTTTCAGAGATAGAGCATTGTCACCAAGTAACTGCTTAGAATCCATCTTACAATTATGTCAGTGGAAATGAGGCTTTCAGGCCAAAATAATAATACTGAAACATTGCAAACAGTTGATAGTGAATAAGAGGCAGGCTGTACTTTCAAGTTGCCTATGTCTGTTCCAGTAAAGTCTTAAGTGTATCTTAGCAAAGACTGCAGGGAATGGAAGTATAAATAAGGGTTGCATCAACACTTGGTTTGAATCTTAATGATTTGTCAGCTTACATAAATTATTCCCTTCCTCTTAATTTATGATTCCAAAGCTAAAGAATAAATCTTACTAAGTCATTTCACAAAAAAAAAACAAATTACAAGAATAATGTTTAACCTGTACCTGTGTCCTGAGACTGAATACTGACTTGCTGATTATGTCTAAAACAGATTCTTAAAACAGCATGACAGACCCCGTGTGGGGCCTGTAGAGGAATATAGAGGTTGTAAAATGTTTATAATAGCAATGTTTCTGATTATGCAGCCATCAAACATATTTTTTTAAAAATAGTAATAGATTCAATGTGGTTTTAGTAGTGATTGTTTTTGGTATTATTTGGTTTTACAGCAATCTTAATTCTGAACAGACTGCCTGCACACTGTGGCTTTATGTGCCTTATGCCATGTGATGCCAGTACATGCAACCTGAGAAACAACCACTCAGATTCTAGGGCAGTCTCTTCTTCTAGACCAGTTACTGATTGCAGTGTTTTTTTATTTATATAGCATTATTTTTTCATTTCTTTTACATGCCAAACAGTTTCACCTCCCTCCTTTCCTCTTCTCTCCTTCCCTTTCTCATCTCTCACCCTCTCTATTCACTCCTACTCCATCTCCTTTCACGAAGGGACAAGCCTCCCATGGGGTTGCACATCAAGTTGAGACAGGACCAAGCTCCCTTCTGAGGTGGGGCCAGGTAATCCAGTATGGGGAACAGACTTACACAAGCCAGCTAAGCAACAGGGAGCAGTCCTGCTCTCTCTGTTAGAAGCCTTAGTGAGAGACAACGCTACAGGATTGTCACACCCATGCAAAGCTCCTAGGTCAGTTCCATGCAGGCTCGCTGACCATGCAGGCTCAGGTCAGCTGTCTCTGTGGGTTCCCACATCATAACCTCCTGGCTGGTATAATCGCTCCTACCTTTCTTCTGCAAGACTTTCAGAACTCAGCACAGTGCATATCTCTGGGTCTCTGTCTCTGCTTTCATCAGTTACTGAATAGAGTATCTCTGATGGCAGTTAGGAAAATAACCAGCTGCTTACAGTAGATGGCCAGTTTATGTGCTCTCTCCACAATTGCTAGAAGTCTTATTTGTGGTCATCCATGTGGGTTTCTGGGGTTTCCCTGGCACTAGGTTTCTCCCTAACTCAGAAATGCTCTCTCCATCAAGAAGTCTCTTTTGTTACTCTCCCCCTTCATCCTGCCTCCAACTGTCCTCCCATACCCAGCCTGCCCAACCTGTTTCCTCCAGTTCCCATCCCTCCATTCCCCCAACCTCTGTCCCCAGTTTACCCAGAAGATTTTTTCTACTTTCCCTTCTCAGGAAAAACAAACAAACAAACAAACGTATTCATCCTTGGGCCTTTCTTCTTATCTACCCTTTCTGTGACTATGAATTGTATTTTGGTTACTCCTAATAACCTCCTATGCCTGAGTATCCCGCTTGTCTTTCTGGGTCAGGGTTACCTCACTCATGAGAATGAATTTTTTTTAATTTCATCAATTTTTTTTTAATTTCATCAATTTTCTTGCAAATCTCATAAGATCCTCTGATGTGGGATTCCCCTCTGTGTGCTATGAGTATGTTTTATTGCCATTGGTTAATAAAGAAGCTACCTTGTCAGGGCAGAATAGAGTTAGACAGGGAAAACTAAACTGAATGCAAGAAGAAAGAAGGCAGAGTAAAGGAGCTGCCCTGTAGCTAAAATTAGTAATGTGACTGCTAGTGGGAGTGCAAACATGTAGTCACGTTGGAAATAAGTGACGTGGTTTCTTCAAAGATTGTAGTGTGTTTATACTTACATTAAGTTTCTAGGTCATAAAGTTTAATAGTTACATTGGTATGGAAAACAAAGACAGAGTTTTTTTTTTCCTACCAGTGTTCTTGGAACAGTATTAACATGTTAATAAATTCGGTGTTAGAAGAATTTATTTTTTTAAAGTTGTTTTGGTGGCTCTTGATACATATATAAACATGTATATGCACATATGCTTAATTAATTTTGACTTAAAATTAGGAAAGAGTTTGTGTCTCTACAGAATCAATGCAATCCATATCAAAATCCCAATTCAACTATTTTTTTTTTTTTTGAGATGCCCCTAAACATACTTCTGAAGTTTTCTGGTATGTTCTCATAGGAAACAATGATCTAAACTCTCAAACTATCAGATTAACATAGTAACTAATTAAGAAAATCACAGATTCTCTCTTTCTGTATAATATATTCAGCCAAGCTTTAATCCTTTATGTAAAATAACATCAATCTCATTACTATGATGATTTGTTTTCACATTGATAAGGGTTAAGTGGCATATAAAACAAACATGTTTTTAAATGAAGTGTCTGTAGATCTTTATCCCTATGTACATCAAATAATGAGGCCTTGGTTTCTCTCGCCCCTCAACAAGTCATAGCTAAACCATGAAGAATATGGGGCTTATTGTACATCTTGCAGAGATCCAGTAAGCTTGGTATTCATAAGTGAGTTGGCTGCTTCAGATATGGGGCTTCCCTTACCAGAAAGATGACATCTTTATGAAAAATGTAATTGAAAATTTTGACAAACCAATTAATCTTCAAAGATACCTAGAATTTTCTATAGGATAGATATTAGAGAGATAAATTCATTTCCCAATAGCTGCTTAAAGGAGACATCTCCCTTTGAAACAATGGCCTCATCTAATCTCATTTAAGATAAATTTCAGCTTCTATTATTTCCAATATTGTGTTCATCATATTTTTTATAATTTAAGTGATAAAATATGCCCCAGAGGAAAACTAAGTTTTCTGTTCAAATGAGACAGACCAGGTTCTTGATGCAAACTGCTATGTTAATATTTTCCAGATAAATTTATTATGAATAATGATTCATTTTCTTTGGAATTAAGGAGCTATTTCATAGCTCCATTTATCTTTCGTGACAATATTCTCTTCCTCTTGTTCTGAAGCCTTAGTCCCCAGGCTACAAGTAGATACAATCTAATAAATTTTTATTTGGTAAGCTTAAAAAACTCTTGAAATAGTACAACATATATTTGTGTTATTAGGAAAAATTTAGAATGAAAGCATATATGTGGATCCATTTTTTTGCAACATTTATTTTGCTATCTAACTCAGTGATTGTCTATATCACCTCACAGTCTGAGGTAATAAAATATGGGTCAAATGTGACTGGCTAACAAAACCATCTTTATTTTATAAATATCCCCTGATATATCATAATCATCTGTATTTGACTTTTTTTTTTTTTATTAAGGATTTCTGCCTCCTCCCTGCCACCACCTCACATTTCCCTCCCCGGGCGGTCCTTGAACTTCCCACAGGTCAGGGAACCCTGTATTTGATTTATTAAACATTTTACTTAGCAGGTGTTCTGGTGATGGTGTCTTTCATATTGTGATGTGCTGAGAGTGCTCTGAAGTAATATTTAGGGAGATAATTAATAGGCAGCAGTTCTGAGATAGTATAATGGTAGGCTAGATAATAACAAAAATGATTAGTAGTAGACAACATTTTTGCTAGAGTATACAACCTTACACTCAAGCCTGCATGCTTGAATATCACCAACAATGAGGACTAACACACACAAAAGGAACCTTGTACAATCTACTGTAAAATGTGCCAAGTCTAAAGATTTAGTTTGCATTAGAAAAAGGAGTACTCAGACATTATAGTTTAACATTTCAAACATTCAAACATTATATTCAATTTCTACTAATACTATCTACATAGTACATCTATCTAAAACATGATATTAACCCAAGTAGATGGCTATAAAGCTCCTAGTCTATAATACAGCTCCTGTTCTATGTTTTTTCCCAATAAAACTACTTTCTGTGTGCACCACATTGCCTTGTTGGTGGTCTCTTAACTGTCCTTAGTTTCTGTGTTTACATTTTTCATATGTGCATCACAGTAAAGACATTCCCAGCACAAACAGCTCAAACTAAGCTCTTCCTTATGTACCGAGTGAATTTTGTACATGGGTATCTCCTCTTCAGTGTCTGCTACTGTGCTTGTAAACATAAAAAAGCAGTGTCACTGTGAGAATAAAAGATAAGAACAAAAAACAATATTCATGACTTTCAATACGATAGCCACTTTTTCCTTCATAAATATTTTCTGGGAAGCCTGAATTTCATGTGTAGGCTGGGAAATACAGAGCTCTAGAAGAAAAGTTGTGACAATGTTATTCTATACACAAATTTTAAAACTGAGTTGCAAATAGAATGATCATGGCTTTATGAACATTTTAGGAATTTATCTATATTAGACAAATTTAGAGTTCTTTCTCAAGTACTGAAATTCTATGTGTTGCCTTTAATAATAAAGAAAGCTACATGATAAAATCAGACAGTTGAAAATTTAGGAAATATTTTGCAATAACTTTAAGAACCTCTAAATACTTTAATATACTCCTATATGATTGTTATTGTTTAATACATCTAATTTATATTCATAAATTCTATAAATAATTTGCTAGTGAAAACACTGAATAAATTAAGCAGTATATATTGTCTAGACCAATTGTAATTCACATATAGAAACCTTGCATTAATGATTACAATATAAATTACCTTGGTAAATGTA
Source organism: Microtus ochrogaster (assembly GCF_000317375.1). Classification (NCBI taxonomy): domain Eukaryota; kingdom Metazoa; phylum Chordata; class Mammalia; order Rodentia; family Cricetidae; genus Microtus; species Microtus ochrogaster. The sequence continues at coordinate 2,593,994 of NC_022036.1, forward strand.
GTAAATATTGATGTTAATTATAATATTTAAATTAAAAATGATTGTAGACACAATGTAATTTCATTTGTAAAACTTTTCAAAATGTGTGTATATTAAACAATTATAAATTATTTAATTTTAATTTCTTATTTGTCTTTCAGTTTGTTTTTAATATATTAATAAAATGAAAAATGTATTTTATTTCTATTTTAGAATATATACATTTTAATTAAATTGAAATTCTAAAACAGTGTACACTTTCATAGATTAGTATTTTATTGTCTTCCTGTTTCTATTTGCATTTTAAACTCTAATATATGAGCAGTCAATAAATACCATTGTGAGGGATGAATGAAAAATTACATGTTTTTAACACCATGGTAATCTCTGTGGCATGAAATGAGAAATAGTAAGGACAGAAATGGTGAAAGCATGCATTGATCATACATGCTCCCATGTTTAAAAAAAGGGAGAGAGAAAATGCCATGTGCTGTATTTGACAGAATTATGATCCCCCTAATGTTATATATGTAACCACATGGCTATTTAAATCAAAGAAGCTGCTATATGCAACTGAGATAAAATTTGTACTTATAAGCAAATGAAAATCTATTTAAAAATAACTGTTCACCTGGTCTTCATTTAACTTTGGTATATGGTACTTATCTAAAAAAAATGTCCATTTCTTTTACATTTTCCAGTTTTGTGGCATACAGGCTTTTGTAGTAAGATCTAATGACTCTCTGAATTTCCTCTGTGTCTGTGGTTAAGTCCCCCTTTTCATTTCTGATCTTATTAATTTGCATGTTCTCTCTCTGCTGTTTGATTAGTTTACATAGGGGTTTGTCAATCTTGTTGATTTTCTCCAAGAACCAGCTTTTGGTTTCATTGATTCTTTGGATTGTTTTCTGTGTTTCTATTTTGTTGATTTCAGCCTTCAGTTTGATTCTTTCCAGTCTTCTACTCCTCCTGGGTGAGTTTGCTTCTTTTTTTTCTAGAGCTTTCAGCTGTGCTGTTAAGTCTCTAATGTGTGCTTTCTCTGTTTTCTTTAAGTGGGCACTTAGTGCTATGAACTTTCCTCTTAGCACTGCTTTCATAGTGTCCCATAGGTTTGAGTATTCTGTGTCTTTATTTTCATTAAATTCAAGGAATACTTTAATTTCTTTCTTACTTTCTTCCTTGACCCAGGTGTGGTTCAGAAGTTTACTGTTCAGTTTCCATGAGTTTGTAGGCTTTCTGTTGTTGAATTCTAACTTTATTCCATGGAAATCTGATAGTACACAGGTGGTTACTATAATTTCTTTGTATCTATGGATGTTTGCTTTGTTACCAATTATGTGATCAATATTTGAGGTAGTTCAATAAGATGCTGAAAAGAAGGTATATTCTTTTCTGTTTGGTGGAATGTTCTATAGATGTTTATTAAGTCCATTTGGTTCATTATATCTGTTCTCTTATTTCTCTCCTAAGATTCTGTCTGGTTGACTTGTCCACTGGTGAGAGAGGAGTGTTGAAATCTCTTACTATTAGAGTGTGTGGTTCGATGTATGCTTTGAGTTCCAGTAATGTTTCTTTTACATATGTGGGTGCTTTTATATTAGAGGCATAGATATTCAGGATTGAGACTTCCTCCTGATGAATTAATTGTTCCTGTTATGGGAATAAAGTGTTCTTCTCTATCTCTTCTGATTGATTTAATTTTGAAGTCAATTTTGTTAGATATTAATATAGCCACTCCTGCTTGTTTCTTTGGACCATTTGATTGGAAAGCCTTTTCCCAACCCTTTACTCTGAGGTAGTGTCTTTCTTTGAATTTGAGGTGTGTTTCTTGTAAACAGCAGAATGTTGGATTCTGTTTTCATATCCATTCTCTTAACCTGTGCTTTTTTATAGGTGAATTGAGTCCATTGATATTAAATGATATTAATGACCAGTAGTTGCTAACTCTGTTTATTTTTCCTGGTAGTATTGTTTGTGTTTCCCTTCTTTATGTTGTACTAGTGGAGGGTTGTTAGATGCTTATGTTATTATGGGTGTTGTTGGCTTCTTTGGTTTGTGGTTTTCCTTCTAGTATTTTCAGTTCTAGCAATAACAATCAGACAATATAAGGAGATCAAGGGGATCTTTGGAAAGGAAGAAGTTAAACTTTTATTATTTGCAGATGATATGATAGTGCATATAAGCAAACCCATAAACTCTACCAAAGAACTCTTACAGCTGATAAACACCTTTAGTAATGTGGCAGGATACAAGATCAACTTCAAAAAATCAGTTTCCCTCCTATACACAAAAGATCAAAAAGCAGAGAAGGAAATCAGAGAAGCATCATCTTTCACGATAGCCACAATAACATAAAATATCTTGCGGGAACTCTAACCAAGGAAGTGAAGATCTATTTGACAAGAACTTTAAGTCTTTGAAGAAATTAAAGAGGATACCAGAAACTGGAAGGATCTCCCTTGCTTTTGGGTGGAAAGGATCAACATAGCAATAAATGGCAATTAAACCAAAAGCAATCTGTATATTCAATGCAATCCCCATCAAAATTCCAACAAAATTCTTCACAGACCTTGAGAAAACAATAATCAACTTTATATGGAAAAACATAAAACCCAGGATAGCCAAAACAATCCTATACAATAAAAGTACTTCTGGAGGCATTACCATGCCTGACTTCAAATTCTATTACAGAGCTACCGTAGTGAAAATAGCCTGGTATTGGCATAAAAACAGAGATGTTGACCAATGAAATTGAATAGAAGACCCGGATATTAACCCCACAAACCTGTGAATACCTGATATTCGAAAAAGGAGCTAAAATTATACAATGGAAGAAAGAAAGCATCTTTAACAAATGGTGCTGGAATACCTGGATTTCAACATGTAGAATGAAAATAGATCCATATCTATCATCATGCACAAAACTCAAGTCCAAATGGATTAAAGACCACAATATCAATCTGACTAAGCTGAACCTTATTGAATAGAAGAGAAAGCTGGAAGTAGTCAGCAACCAATTCTTACATGTAACCCCAGTAGCACAGACAATAAGAGCAACAGTGAATAAATGTGACCTCCTGAAACTGAGAAGCTTCTGTAATACAAAAGATACTGTCATTAAGACAAAAGGGCAACCAACTGAATGGGAGAAGATCTTCACCAATCCTGCATCAGACAAAGGTCTGATCTCCAAAATATATAAAGAACTCAAGAAATGAAGACTTGGGGGGGGGTCGTGTGTAAGAAAGACAGCCCTGCAGAAGGAGCTGGGGGAGGGGGGTTTGTGCTCTCTTCCGGGACAATCCGCCCCTGGATAGCACACACTCACCCCTCCAGATGGGATTCCTCAGAAACTAAACAGGGCACCCCGGTAGCCCAATGATCCGGTGACAAAAGGATGCACGGAGCAAGGGGGGCGGTATCCAGAAGAGCACAGGAAGCCTGGTTCATGAGCTGAAGGTGCCCTGGCTCCCTTACAGGGGACCCTGAGGCCTGCCCGGTAGGCAGGCACTCACCTCTCTGGGTGGGTAGCCTTAGTGTAGGAGCTTAAAACTGTTCTTGAGCACTGGTCAAGGCACAGGCTAAAAGATTGGATATGAAAACAGGATCCAACATTCTGCTGTTTACAAGAAACACACCTCAACCACAAAGA